>NW_023270436.1:5716160-5963026 GCF_011800145.1 Mirounga leonina
GGCATCTGGGTGGCTCAGTTGGTTAAGCAGGTCTGCCTTTGGCTCAGGTCATGATCTCGGGGTTCTGGGATCGAGACCCATGTCGGGACCCTGCTCAGTGGGGAGTCTGCTTATCCCTCTCCCTCTGCCCTTTCCCTCCACTTGTGCTCTCTCTCTCTCTCTCTCAAATAGATAAATAAAATCTTTGAAACAATAAAATAAATAAAAAGCTAAATTTAAAAAAAAGAAATATTGCCCAACCAATATTTTTCTTTGTTTTCAATATGGGTTTTCTATTATACTTTATTTTCCAAAGGTCATTGACTTCTTTTCTTGTATATACTTATGAGGTCAGTATTATGGGTCATATGTTTGTGTCCCCACCCAAAATTCATATGTTGAAGCCCTAACCCCCAATATTAGGATATGAGGAGGTGGGGCCTTTGGGAGGTAATTAGGGATAGATGAGGTCACAAGGGTGGGTCTCCCATGAAGGGATCAGTGCCTTATAAGAAGAGGAAGGGAGAGCAATCAGTCTCTGTATCTCCCACCTCTCCCCTGACCCTTCCCCCTAGTGCAGGCCATATGAGCATACAGCAAGAAAGCTGCTGTCTACAAGCCAAACCTCACCAGACACCGAATCTCCAGCACTTTGATCCTGGACTTCCAGCCTCCAGATCAAGGACAGGAACACACATTCCCACTATTAATAACAGGACTCATTTTCCTAGACCACCATGACTCAAATCCTTTCGAGACTTTGCTGAATAAAGGAGACACCTCCCAACAGGAGGGAAAGAAACTAACTCTCACTGGTCACCTTCTAGTTCCTAGGAGCTCCAATAAGCATTTTCCCATCTGTTCTCATTTTCTACAAATCAGGATTCAGAAGATCAGAGAGGTTAAGTAACCAGCCCAAAGTCACACAGCTAGTAAGCAATAGGGCCGGGATTTGAACCCAGGGGGGTGTGATGTTGAAACCAGAGCTTTTACCTTGAGCCACCTAAACTCACCAAGGTAGATGGATTTTGGAGAAAAGAGATGAAAAAAGTGAATGCAAAAGTAAGCAGATCAAATAAACCAACCACTGAGATTCAAATCTTTGCCTAGAGTTAAAGCATCACTCTTGTCACTGAGCCAGGTGGAAATTCCCCACCCAACTTTCCATGTCAGTTTTAAAACTAACCCCACACACTCTGATAATTTATTCTCTACAGGCATATTCTGCAAAGGTGCCCAACTCCACCAAGGGCTGAGGGAAGTAGAGAATTCTTCGTTTTCCTTCCTGGGTAACTGGTTCTTAAGAGGGATTGCTAGTTTCTTTGTTTTGTCTTGTTTAACTAGAATCTAGAAAGTTGATTATCTCAGCTTTTCATTATGAAGTAATGTCAACCAATTTATTCATATCCAATTTTAATTATTCTTTGATAGTGATATCATGATTATACCACCTGTGTGAGAGGCTTTAGTAGATTCATGTTCATCTCCATAAATTCACACAGGTGCCCTGAGAGCCTGACACCCATGTCTTATAGTTGGAGAACCCGAAGCTCAAAGGCACTCTGGTGAATCACCTAAGTTGAGATTCAACCTGTAGTCTCTTAACCTTAGAAGACCCCAGGGTCCTCCTCTTCCAGGAAATGATACCATATCTGGACATGGCAGCTTCCTCTCTTTGTTCTAGAAATGCTCTGGAAATATTCTAGAAATGCTCTGGAAATGCTCTGGAAATGTCCTCAAGTATCATTTCTGTCCCAATAGACAGCTCCCATAGTCACCCTAGATACGCGGCTGTGAATTGGAATTCCGGACAGGAAAAGATCCTGCCTCCAAATGTTGACAGCAATCACTGGGATGTTTGAGCCCTGGGAAGTGCCAAGCGGGGTGTAGCAGGCTGAAATATGGCCCCCAAGATGTCTGCACCTGAATCCCCAGAACTCGTCAATATGTTACTTGACATGGCGAAGAGGACTTTGCAGGTGTGAGTACATTAAGGATTTTGAGATGGGCAGATTATCCTGGATTAGTTGGGTGGGCCTCATGTAATCCCAAGGATCCTTATCAGAGGCAAACAGGGGCTCAGAGGCATAGAAGGAGATGTGATGACCGAGGGAGATGTTGGAGTGAGGTGGCCATGAGCCAAGGGATGCCTATAGACGCTGGAAGAGTCAAGAGACACATTCTCCCCTAGAATCCCCAGAAGGAACACAGCCCTGCTGACACCTTGATTTGAGCCCCATAATACCCAGTCTGGTCTCGGGGCTGCTGAACTATAAGACAATAAATGTGCTTTAAACCACTATATTTGTGGTCATTTGTTACAGCAGCAATGGGAAACTCATACGCACGGCATTACAGATACAACTCAATGGTTTTCTCCCACATCCACGGGCTGGATCTCCTCCACACAGAGGCCACGTCACGTGGGCAGCTGACCCACAAAGGGGAATGCCAGCATCAGCTATCCTGGACGACATGCCAAGTGACATCCTGGAGTCGAAATGTTTCCAGTCAAACTCACCAGCCGATTGCTGGTGGAGACACATCTCCCTGCGCTTGCAGACAACAGTTTTGAAGCTAGAAATCAGCCATTTCCCCTGAAGCAACAGTTCCAATCCATGTTACGTTAATTCTTACGAGAAAATATGCCCCCCTCAATTTTTCCATGCATGTGGAAAAGGCTTCCATCCAGGAAACAAAAAATAAAAGTATCACACTATTTCAGAATGCAAGAGAAATTAATCAAATCCAAATTTTTACAGAACATTAAAAGTTGAACACAACTCAAAACATACTCGAGATGCAGATTGGATTTCAAAACGCTTTCTGAGAAGGGAACAAAGCAAAAGAAACCCCAACAACTTTTCTTTAGAAGGTTCTCCCCAAACGTACGGAAGGGAGCCAGCGTTGAATCCTAAGCAAAAGCACGTGGGAAAAGTCTGTAGGGTTTTCAGGGGAAGGTAAAAAATCACTCAGGGTTGCCTCTTGATTCTCAGTAATCCCGGGGCTAGACAGACGCTGCTGGATGAAATGAATATCAAGAAATACTGCTCTGGAATGTGGAACCAAAGCAGTTTGAACCAGGGCATGAATTCACCAGCGAGGGAAGGTGGGATCACTCATGTGCAAAGTGCAAAGTAAAGAAAACAGAAAGATTTCCCGCAGGGAGCTGACTGAGAAGAGGCATTTGGGGGCAGGGGCTGGGGGTTTTCTCTCTGGAAGGACATTCGTGGAGGTTCATTTTACTTCTAAAGACAAAACGATCATGCTACGGTAGTAGCAACATTTACTGAGCCTGTGCCCCCGCGTCTATGAGGCGGGTACTATTATGATCTCCACTCAGCCACGAGGCTTTGGCTCGCCGCCACCCAAGCTTCAGGCTGCACCAGCTTCAAAACACACGTTGGGGGTAGATTCTGAAGTCCTTGGGGGGTTGTTCTCTCTCTGCTTTGGTGAGTCTACATGACTGAGGTGTTCTGCATTGTTTGGAAAGGAAGAATTTGGGAATGCCAGATCCAACACATGCTAACTGTGTGCTTTGGGCCAGTTACTTAACCTCTCTGTGCTTACTTTCCTCATCTGTAAAAAGGGATTGTACTTCTAACCTAAGTACATCCTGGGGTTGCCATGAGGATGAGAGGAGATAAACCAGGTGAGAGACTGATCACAGAGCAGGGTACCCCGGGAGGGTTCAAACACATTGGCTGCTATGGCCATCAGCTCCAGCTCCAACCCTCCAAGGGAGTGGACCCAAACTGTGCATCGACACCAGTGAGCGCCCCCCCCCAACTCAACAGTAGCAATGCCCATGGCCCCTCCATTCTTGGCTCTGATTCAGTTGAACAAACATGGAATGCCCATTGCACATCAGGCTGAGGATGAGGGGAGGAAGACGCCGTCTTCCTACATAAAGGAAGTAGGGAGTTAGGAGTTAAGAGTTAATAGTACAGTGTGGCAAGGGTGACCATCTGGGGATGAGAGGACCTGGGAAGCTGGTGCAGGGGCAGCTGGGGGAGAGCGTGGCCACAGATGGGCATCCTGTTGAGGACACCGTTGCCAGGCTCTGTTCAGGAGTGCACTTGGGGGCGGGGGCCTTCAGCGGGGGGAGCACACACATGAGGCTTGTTTATTAAAAGGTGGGGTGTGGCTGTGGCTGCCTGTGGAGCTGAGGGAGGTAGAAGTAGGGAGTTGTGGGGGAGGACGGGGCCTGAAGAAGCAGGTGGATTGTGAAGCCACTGTGCTCCCCTGGAGGGACCGGAGCTACAGAGCAGGGGAGGCTCGTGGACAGGCAGATGGGACCACGAAGCTCCCGAAGGTTGGGCAGTCTGGATTGTATCCTGATTGAGGTGAGCTAGGTACATCCTTGAGGATTTTAAGCAGGAAAATGGCATGAACCACTCTGTGTATTAGAAAACATCTGTCTGGACAAATAAATAGTACAAAATGGTAGGTTTTATATATACTTAGGACCTAGCTCATATAAAAGTTTAATATACTATAAATGTGGCTTTACAAATCAATATGGAAAGAAGGAATTAGTCATTGGTGCTGGGACAATTGGTTAGTTATTTGGGGGAAAAAATAAAGTTGGCTTCTCAACATCATAAACCAAAATAAAATCCAGATGGATTAAGATAGTAAATGTAAAATAATAATAATAATAAAACTCCAAAACAAGCAGGAAGAAAAAGGAGGTAAATACTTATCTGATTTCTGAAGAGCACAGAGCTTTCTAAGCACTGAATAATGACAGAAATCTGACAGATTAATAGATTTGACTATATGAAAGCAAAACCTCTGAACATCAGATACTGTCACAAACAAAATTTAAAAGCAAACACACTGGGGAAGAATATCTACAACACTGATGATGGACCAATGATCATTGTCCTTTATATATAAAAAGCTCCTAAAAATTAATAAGAAAAAAAAAAGGCAATCACTCTGAGAATAAGACATTTGTATAAGGAAAGCACATGTCTAAAAATGTATTAAAAAGGTTCACCTATGTAATTATAGATATGCAAAGATATACAAATAAAACACCATTTTTAAAAAGTTTGCCAAACTGAGAAAATTTTTCTTTAAAAAAAGTGTGTTGGGAAGTATGGAGAAAAAAAGTAGGTACTCATCCTGGTGGGGCTATGGATTGGCTTCCCTTCTAGAAAAAATCTGGTAACAGCAGAAGCCCTGAAAATGTCCTCACCCTTTGGTGCAGTAATTTCACTTCCAGAAATCTATTCTCAGGAAATAATCAGGGACATAAGCAAAGGTTCAAGTAGGTGAATTACACTGTAACATACTAATGTTTAAAAAAGGAGATACAATCCAATACCCCCCAAAAAGGAGAGTAAACAAATAACGTACAGTACATTCACATTTTGAAAATTATATAGCAATTAAGTTTCCAAAGAATATTTAAGGACATGAATAAACCTTAATAAAATAATATTATTATGTATTATAAGTACAGAAATTATATATTATAAATATATAAGGTATACAACGGTGTCTTGTTCCGTGAGGGCTGCTATAGTGAAATACCACAGACTGAGTGACCTAAACAACAGACATTTATTTCCCATGGTTCTGGACGTTGAAAGTCCAAGATCAGGGTGCTGGCAGGTTCAGGGTCTGCTTCCTGCACCACCAATACCTATCTTCTTGCTGTGTAATAATAACCATAATAATTTCATGATTGGGGAAACCTCTGGAAGTAGAACCTCCAGAAGCCAACAGAGCCAAGTCTAGAGGGTGAACTGGGTGAGACTGGGTGAGACTCACCCCTCAAGGCCAATCCAACCCAATCCACACCCACAGAGCCACTCCGGACAGCAGGGGCCCCAAAAGGAAGCCACGGCCTCCACGGCACCACCTGGTGGTGAGAGAGGTTATACTGAGCAGAGTCCTAACTGTGCCTCTCATTTACAATCCAAACTCAGTTGAGACCAGCCTCAACTGGCTCTAAGGAAAACCCCAAGACACACTGGTGAGCACCGACTGTGAGTGGGTGTTGTGCTGGTCAGATTGCAGATTACTCAGCATTTGCTTAGTAAAAGGAAATTTTGTTTTTAATTTTTAATTTTCTTCTGTAAGAGTGGACATGGTGGGCAATGGCCATGGCATAAAGACATGGAACTGTTAGAGTTCCTATATTTGGGATTTTTAGAGGACTTGCCTTTGACAATATTTCCAGCGGGCAGGTTTCAGTACCTGTCATGCCTGTGGCCATCCTGCAGCCCGTTAATGTCTCCCTTGCTAACTAAACATGCCTTGGGTGCCTGGGTGGCTCAGTCGGTTAAGCGACTGCCTTCAGCTCGGGTCATGACCCCAGGGCCCTGGGATCGAGCCCCACATCAGGCTCCCTGCTCAGTGGGGAGTCTGCTTCTCGCTCTCCCTCTGCCTGTTGCTCCCCCTGCTTGTGCACTCTCTATCAAATAAATAAAATCTTTGAAAAAATAAAAAAATAAACATGCCTTGAGGAAAGGGACGATGTTTATATCATTCATTTCTAGAGCCTCAGCACCAATTTATAGTGAGGCACATAATGGCACAAATGAGTTGGCATTACCACTCATTTATAATAAACACATAAATTTGTTATACTATGTGCCAGGACATAGTAGTTACCTCTCACCATGTAACAAATTGCCCCAAAACTTAGAGCTTAAAACAATAAATACTTGTTGTCTCCCACAGTTTTGGAGGGTCAGGAATGGAGGAATGGCTTAGCTGGGTCTAGCTCAGGGATCTCTCGTGGGATTGCAGTCAAGATGTTGTCAAGGGCTCTGGTCGTCTGAAGGTTTGACTGGGGCTGGAGGGTCCATTTTCAGGTTGGCTGACTCACGAGACAGGCAAAACAGCACTGGGTGTTGGCAGGAAGTCTCAGTCCTCACCACGTAGACCTGCCCGTGGGGCTATGTGAGTGTCCTCATGACGTGGCAGAGAAAACGACCCAAGAGAGAACAAGATGCAAACCACAATGTCTTGCATGATCTGCCTTCGGAAGTCACATACCGACATTGCTATGGTATCTGTTGGTTACACAGGCCAGCCCTATTCAGGGTGAGAGGTGGACCCCACCAGACAAGGATCACCGGGGCCATACTGGAGGCTGGCTGCCGCACGGGGCCTCTGGTGGGCACTCCTGTATGTTATTTCTAGTCCTCACGACGCTGCTATGAGTTGGCTTTATTATCCTCATCATATGGATGAGAAAACGTCTTCAAAGTAGTTAAGTGTCTCACCCAGGAGGAGAAACTTCCAAATGCTAAATGCTGCCTTTCTGGGTGGATCCAAAGCCACATGACCAAGGGCGAGGATACTGAGGATCGACTGGGGAAACACTGCTTTCCCAGGCCGGAACTGTTCCTGCCCCTCATTGTTTAAAAAAAAAAAAAAAGGCATCAGCTATATATTAGGACACGTCAGCATCACTATTTTAGACATATCCCTAGTTAAGAACCATTTTTTATATCCAAACCCCAACTAAAGTCTCCATCTTTATAAAGACCCGACCCTCCCAAAGCCAGAGGTTGTGCTCCCGAAAAACTATATTTTTATGAAGTCAATATTATTTGATTTAGGTATGAAAATTCTGCTACTTTGGTGAATCTTTTCCAAATTTTAAATAATGGCCTAAATGTATTAAGTTAAATTTAACTTAGATGAGTCCCTTTAAAACAGGGAAGCAGCAAGGCTTCTGGAAGTTAGAACAAAGGCTCAGGAGACCAAGCTCTGGGGTTCCCTCACCAGCCAGCCCCAAGTCCCTGTCTCTAAACTTGGAATCACAACAGTAGTGATGATTGTGACACTGATAATCATCATCATAAGCATAACATTGCATATTACTGCATTCGAGTTTCCCCCCCAAACCTCAGGAGCCAGAATTATTATTTCCTCCTAACTGAACAGATAAGGAGAATGACACTGCAGAAGGGGTCAGCGATTTTCCCAAAGTCTGAGGCAGAGCTGAGTTCGAACCTGGGTGTCCTAACACCCAGCCCTGTGATATTTTTCACTGCACCCCCAAATGCGAAAGCCGGCAAAAAGATGAACTAGGGAGTGGGGAAAGTGAAATTAATTATAGGGTGTTTGTGGGTTTCTCTTTAGAAGAGTTTACTACCTCCTTTCACAGCTTTTCCATTGTGGGCTTTTTGGGGGTTTCCCCCCCTGATTTTAATATGAACTGCCTCATTCAGATACACCCCAATCTGGCTTCCTGGAACCGTGCAGAAAAGCTGCCCCTGAACAGCCCCCTCTCCCTCTCATTTTTCTCCTCTCTTTTTCCAGCCGCAGCTGCAGCCCTTGCCCTCAGCTCCTGCCGGCCAGCAGCTAGGAAACCCTGTCAGAAGGAGCATGTTTGGGAATCCAGTTGGCCAGGGCACTGTATTATTCTATCATCAGCAGGCGCTTTCCCTGGAAGTCCCGCCAAACCTTTGTAGAATGCCCTGACAGTCTAGTGCTGGGCTGCAAGAAACAACTGAACAAAATGAAGGCTCATAAAACAGACTTCATCTTAAAAGATGGCCCAAATGCTCCCAAGATGCCAGACCTGGGAGCACCGAGTCCTTGATAGCTGCCTCTTGAAAGAAGGTATCACGCGGTCGCGGGACTGCAACAAATTTCCTGGACTATCATGGGGAAAGTGGAAGAAGACCCAAGTCATGAGATGGAGGTTCGAGAAAGAGCAGAACCAGAGCCAGCCAGGAACCCAGGGCCAGCTGCCTGAGGCCACTCCAGGGCTAGTGTGCGAATGAGAACCGCCCAAGGGCCGTCTGGTTCTGGAATCATCCTTCTCGGAACTGAGCGAGGCATGCTTGTGGGTGACACTGGCTAATTGCTCTCGTGGTTGCTTTCAGTAAATAGCACCCTCATTCAGTTCTCTTGAGCCTCTGTTGCCTCTGTGGCAGCCTGGGACCCTCACTCTCCCATACCCGGTGCTGGAAGGACATGTCAACTTCATCAGTCCCCTGGCCAGCCGAATTTAACTGTGATTCACAAACTTTCCATTTGTGGGGCTCATACTGAGGCCGAAAGACTTGGTTGGTTTTGTTTTGCCTCATTTGTTTGCACTGGAGAGGAAGTGTGAAGAAAATGACTAAGCTCCCTGCCCTTCTGGAGCTGACATTCTACTGGAGGAAACAGGTAATAAACATAAGGTGTTAGTAAATCATATACTATGTTAGAAGAAAAAGTAGAGCCCAGAAAAGGGGCATCAGGAGGCCTGAGTGGTTGGGACAAGCTACAGGATTAGAAGGGTCCTCACAGAGAAGGTGACACGGGAGTGAAGATTTGAGGAGGCCAGGGAGTGTGGTAGACATATAATGGCCCCAGAGATGTCCACATCCTAATCCCTGAAACATGTAGATGGCCGTGTGAATGGCCCTTATGTGGCAAAGGGGCTTTGCAGGTGTGATTAAATTAAGGATCTTGAGTGGGGAGATGGTCCCTGCTTGTCCTGGTGGGCCCAAGGTCATTGCCAGGTGCACTGTGTTGATTCCATGCACTTACGTATGGCAAAACCATTCCCACCATGGTGGTAGTCAACACCTCCATCATGTCACATAATCACCATTTCCTTTTTGTTGCGATGAGGACTTTTTTTTTTTTAATTTTATTTATTTGTTTGACAGAGAGAGAGAGAGATAGCGAGAGCAGGAACACGAGCAGGGGGGAGTGGGAGAGGGAGAAGCAGGCTTCCCACAGAGTGGGGAGCCTGATGCGGGCCTCGATCCCAGGACCCCGGGATCATGACCTGAGCCGAAGGCAGACGCCTAACGACTGAGCCACCCAGGCGCCCCTGCAGTGAGGACATTTAAGATCTACGCTCTTAGGGGCGCCTGGGTGGCTCAGTTGGTTAAGCAACTGCCTTCGGCTCAGGTCATGATCCTGGAGTCCTGGGATCAAGTCCCGCATCGGGCTCCCTGCTCAGCAGGGAGTCTGCTTCTCCCTCTGACCCTCCACCCTCTCATGCTCTATCTCATTCTCTCTCTCAAATAAATAAATAAAATCTTTAAAAAAAAAAAAAAGATCTACTCTCTTAGCAACTTGCAAGTACATAATACAGTATTTTTAACTATAGTCACCATGCCACATACTAGATCCCTAGAAATTATTCGTGTTGTAGCTTGGAGTGTCTACCTTTCAGTTGACATCTCCCCAGTCCTGGGCTCCCAGCCCCTGGTAACACCACTGTACCCTGTTTCTCTGAGTTCATTTTTTTTTTTATTGCACATATAAGTGAGATCATATGGTATTTGTCTTTCTGTATCTGACTTATCTCACTTAGCATAATGCCCTCAAGCTCCATCCATGTTGTTGCAAATGGCAGGATTTCCTTCTTTCCCATGGCTGAATAATATTCCATTGTATACACACACCACATCTTCTTTATCCATTAATCCACTGAGGGACATTTAAGTTGCTTCCATATCTTGGCTCTTGTGTCTTAAGCACAGGATCTTTAGACACACAGGAACAGACCTATTATTCTATAGGAATAAAGAAAGGAGCTTCTGTGGCCTTCCCCTCTTCTACAATGTTTTAGAAGTTAGCAGAAATAACCATCCTGCCCAAAATATCAACACTGCTGTCATGGTGCCTGAAATTCCACTATTTGACATTAGCTCCTTTAGATACAATCACCTGTTCATTCATTCATTAACTGCCATGTTTATCGAATGTTTGCTGTGTGCCCCATACTATTTCTGCGTGCTGAGGATATAGCAATGAGCAAAACAGTTGTGTAGAAGAGGCTGAAAGTTGTAACTAGTGAAGTAGGAGAAAACATCAGATGGGAGTCCCAGAAACCAGAGGCACAAGGCATTTTAGGAATGTTGTTGGCAAACTGTGTAAGATGAGGACTAAGAACTCACCTTTGGATTTGGTAAAATGGGTGTCACTGGGGTCCTTGACTGGAGCTGTTTTGTAGACCAGTGGAAACAAATGCCTGATCAAATTAGGTTCAAAAGACACTGGTAGTTAAGGAAGTGGAAGCAGTGAGTATGGACCAAGCCTCTCACGTGCAGATCAGCCAGTCGTGCACTTGCACAACTCAGGGGTGACCTTAATGTACACCATGATGTGAATGCTACTTACTGGAGTCACCCAGCTAGATAGCCCAGTTTAGAAGAGTCTTTCTAGAATTTTTGCTATGAAGAGGAGCAGAGAAATGGGGCAATAGCTATAGAGGAATGTGGAATCAAGGAAGATTTTTTAATAAAAGCTATTATGCTAAGTTTGTCACTAATTGGAGTGACTTAGCAGGGAATGACAAATTGATTGAAACCCAGTAGCCCATTAGATGTGATAACTTATCAGGTGGGGGAAATGACTCAATAACAAACTAAAAGCAAACCAAAGGGGGGGTGGGGAAAGGAGGATGCTAAAGCCTGGAAAGAGAAACAAACTCAGAAGTTCAAAGATGAACTTCATCTGTACCCCTCCTTCTACTTTCATATGGGTTGATGTGCCCAGAAAGGGCAAGCTTAACACAAAAGGATGGGGTGAATTCCATGCACAATAGTACTTGGATAAGAGAAAGAACATTTGAACGTGTATATCAATTAGGAATATTCTGGGCTGCAAATAACAGAAAATCCAAACTAACTGGATACAAGTTTATTTCTTCCTCAAGTAAAAGAAACCTGTAAAGAGGCAGCCCAAGGCTGGCATGGTGGCTCCATGATGCCATTAGGGACTCAAGCTCCATCTATATTTCTGTTCCGTTCTCTCAGTATGTGGCTTCCATCCTTAAAGTCACCTCATGATCCAAGATGGCTGCTGGAGCTCCAGCCATCAAGCCTACCTTCCAGGCAATAGGAAGGAAGACAGAACAAAAGGGGCTCACCTCCCAGTTGAGTTGGCCCTCTTTAAGAAGACTTCTTAAAAATGCCATGCAACACTTCCACTCACATTGGTCAGAATTCAGTCACATGAGCATACTTAGCCACAAGAGAAAGAAAGAAATGCAGTTTGTACTTGGGCACATTATCCAGGACTCTGTTTCTGAGGAACGATGCAAGAATGCAAGTAGATGTCATTGAGTTTTCCCAGAGTCATTCAAATGATGCCACATCAGCAATACTGAGGTTAAAATTAACATCATCCCAACCCAGGCAAAGGGACATGGGGAGGGACCTAATCTCAACCTTAGAAAGGACAACGGACTCACATTTGTGTGACAGCTCCATGTGGGTGGAGACACGGCCACTGTTGGAATTCCATACCCTCATGGACCAGTTTCAAGCTCCTAAGGGCACCCCAAAGCCACATGCTGAACCTGGGGCTTCGCAGCATTAACCCTGGGAAGCCCTCAGGCTTCTGGATTTTCAGGGGATGAGCCCCAGGACTCAAGTAAGAAATCCAGCCTCTGGGCCATCTCCCCCATCCTGAATGGTACAGTTTACCTCACTGCAGCCCCTGAGCTTTGGCAGAGAATGTACATTCCTTCCTGTCCCCTTACACTTTCCGGCTCAGGAAATGGAGGATAGATGTTGGGGTCCCAGAACATGACTCGTGTGGCCCGATATTTTTCGAGACTGCTGATCTGACATCAATTCACAGAATTTTTTACAACAGGCTTCTCCCTTCCTGTTGAGAAGTTCCCCAGATATAAATATAACAACAGAAACAGACCTATGGGGTTCAGCCAGGAAGAAAGGGCTGTGGGTAAGTCAGACCTCATGGCTCCTTCGAGCACTCAGAGGCAACATTAATCTGGACACTTGGATGAAAGGCCCAGCTCCCCTTGCCAGACAATTTGTAAACGACATGGCCAGAAAGCATGTCTGGACGCCGAGACCTACTGTTCTCCTGAAGCTTTGTGGGGTGCAAGCACGGGGCTGGGAAGACTCGTGCTTTCTACAGTAGTTTTGCTGTCTCTCTTTCAGCTACAAATTTAGAAGCGGAGCTTAATAAGAAAAACAGAAGCCACAGGAAGGAGGCGGCTCTGGAAACAACATATGTTGCAAAAGCCTCTGAGTCTCAGCTGCTCCCAATTAGAGGACACCTGATTGGCTCTAGAGCAGGAGCCCAGAGAGGGGCCAGCTGAGCAGGAGTGAAAGATGCCCACATGTGTACCCAGCCCCCCTGGGAGTGTCCCCTGCAAACCAGGGCATGGATAGCCGCAGCATTTCAGCTTCTCCTCCCCTTGACCTTGCCTACTCTCTCTTCCCCCCTTCCCTCCCTCCTGCGCTCCCTCCGGCCCTTCTCCCTCCTTCTTCTCCCTGTCCTGCTATTTCCTTCTCCTTTTTTGTCAGTTCCTTAGTCCTCTTAGAGGACATCCCTCAAGCCTTGCAGATGGACTGTGTGGCATTTAAGGCTAAACGCATCCCTGCTTAAGACATTTCCTGTCAAAGAGAAAAAGAATAATTCCGGCTGACACCAAGAGCCACATTTACCGATTGCTTATTAAGCATTGCTCTAGGAACAACCACCACTAGCTCGTTCCTTCCCCAAGATGATCTCTTGCAGCAGATGCTCGGCTTGTCTCCTGTGGAATACACGAGGCAGAGGGAAGAAAGCAGGTGGCTTTCACACAAGAAGGTGTGAGACAGAGACTGAGGGACTGCTTTCTGTTCTGTTTCTGGGGGGAGAGCCTTTTGAAACTCCCCAGGGAGTCCTTGGGAAGAAACTCCTTCCCTTTGTTGTGCCATCGTGATTTGGATGTAAAAAAAAAGGAAAGCAGAGCTTCTCATTTTACAGGCACGGTTTGAAGAGGCAGACAATGGGTTAGTAAGTAAGGGACTCCAGGGACCAACCAATTGTGCCACCTGTTACTTCCACCTGACATGATCTGGAGGCATCACACCTTGCATCAGTTGGACTGGGCTTGGTTGGAAGCCACAGGAAGCCCACACAAAAGTGTTCCAATGATGAAGGCATTGATCATCACCCCTAACAAGACATTCAGATGTAGGGCAGTTCCAGGGCTGGATGACTCAATAGCTCAGCAACAGCATAAAGGACTCAGGTTCTTCCTTTCTTCCCGTCATCCTCAGCACCACCCCATCATGGTCTCAAGATGGCTGTCACAGGTCCAAGCAAACATCCACACACAGCATCCAGAGGTGAAAAGGGGACAGTCTTTTCCTCGTGTCTCTTTATAGGAGCTAAGAACCTTTTCCCAGAAGCCCCCAGGAGACCTCTCACCTCGCACTGGCCAGAACTGGGCCACACGTCCCTGGTCTAAGCAGAACCAGGCAAAGGGGGATGGAGGTGCATGTCTGCTTTAGCCAATCAGGATTTACCACATTGGGGTAGGGGAGGGGTGGGCAAGAAAGAGAGCACATGGCTCTCAGTTTGGAAACCAATATTTTCTGCCTCAAGCATCTCCCTTAATGACACACTCCCATCCACCCCCTCTCCTTACAAAGCATTGTCATGCCAAGGAGTTCAAGAGTCAGCTTCTTTGCAGGCTAGGGAAACTACCTATTGTAAATGCAAAACATATGAAAGTCATCTTTTTCCAATTCTTTTGGTCTTTTGCCTTGACAAACAGAGCTTTGCCTTGCCAGTCTGTATCTGATCAAACACCAATAACGATAAGGTTAAAATAAAAATGGGTCCAAATTCCTGGCTCAACTCGATTCAGAGATAACCATGTACAGACTTTCTGGGTGTTTCTATAATGGATTTTGAGCTCAGCCTGTGTTTAGAAAAGATTGGTGTCACATATAAGCAACATGGGGTCAGACAAAGTTTAGGCTGATTCAGCAGTGGGTCTGAAAGAAAGAGGGAGCCAGAGAGAGTCAGTAAGAGAGACTGAGACAGATGAGCAACAGAAAGATATGAAGAGATGGAGAGAGAACTCTTCTTTTGTCTCCATCCTAATGCAAAGACATAGACACATTGCTCCAAAGAAACGGACAGTTCAACTCTGAAGGCACAGAACATATCATGGAACCCCCAATTGTTACAATCTCATCCCGTAAGTAGTCCTAAATCCTAGACCACAAAACCACTCGTGCAAAATCTCATGGCCAGCCCTGAAAGTATGCTTGGATCCCACCACCAAACTGTTACAAAACAAGAATAAGAAAAACCACCCCCACGTAATGAGCTTTCACCATGTGCCAGACACCGTACACAGTATTTTATATTCCTCACCAGATCTGCTCTTCCCAAGAATGCTGGGAGGCGGTGTTATTTTTAATGATTGATTTTCTGATGCCCATTACCAGTATGGTAAGATGTTTGGTGACCCGCCTGAGGCTAGTAAGTGGCAAAGCCAGGAACTTAACTGAAGTCCATCCTTCTAATAATAATTATGTTCACTTTTAAGCCATGCACACCTCCACGACCATTCCAAGCATGTTACTAGCACTGGAATATTTTATTAACATGGATAGTGGTGGCAGGGAGCAAAGATTATTCTGGAGGCTGGTTAATGGCATTATTATTATTATTTTAAAAACTCAAATGTCCATCAACAAATGAATAAATTGTGGTCTATCTACACCGTGGAATATTATTTGGCCATAAAAAGGTACCTCAGAAACATGATGTTGAATGAAAGCGGCCAGACATATAAGGTCACATATTGTATGATTCCATTGATATGAAATGTCCAGAATAGGTAACTTCAAAGAGTAGAAAGCATATTGGTGGTTGCTGGGGAATGGAGGTGGGGGAGATTGGGAGGGAACTATTTAATGGGTATAGGGCCTTCTTTTGAGGTGATGAAAATGTACTGGAACAAGATAGAGGTGGTGATTAGACAACATCACAAATGCACTACACGTCCCTGAATTGTTCAGTTTAAAGTGGTTAATTATATGTTATATGAATTCTCCTCAGAAAAAGAACAAGAAGGAGGAGGAGGAAAAAGAGGAGGAGGAGGAAAAGGAGGAGGGGAGCAGAAGGAAGAGGTGGAGGAAAAGGAGAAGAGGAGGAGGAGGATGAAGGAGAAGAAGGAAGAGGAGGAGGAGAAAGAGGAGGAGGAGGAAAAGAGGAAGAAGAAGAAGGAGGAGGAGGAGGAGAAGAAGCAGAGGAGAAGGGAGGAGGGAAGAAAGGAGGAGGAGGAGGAGGAGAAGAAGAAGGGGGAGGAGGAGAGGAGAAGAAGAAGAGGAAGGGGGAAAGAATCAGTCATTCTGGCCTTATAATCATCACATCCTCATCAAAACATCTGAAAGGGGCCCAGCGACTCTCCCTCCAATGGGTGGGGTGATAATACTCAAACAGCCACTGATGCTGTTATTAGTAACTGTTCATACATCAGGCTGTCTTGGTAAAGTCATATTGCTATGTGCAGAGTTGCCCAACTGAATCACATTACATCATTTTAAGAAACCAGGGTACATTTCTGATGGCTAAAGTTCTGCAGAACCAGACCAGAGGAGCAGCAAAGCACCACCACTGAGAGATAGGACTGCATATCACAAAGGCCAGCTGACTCTGTGCCCTCCCTGGGATCTATGAAATGAGTATGTAAGCATGAAACACAATCATTAGGTCTGAAATAAGCTGTGTCCTCCAGGAGGAATGGAGATAATTCAATTGGCAGTGTGCTGTCTCTGACATCGGTTACCTTGTAGACAAAGCCTCATATGGTCCTGATTTGAAATTTCTTTGTGGAAGATGGGAGTGGGATCTGGTTTCTGTCTGCTTGGGACAGGAGGGGTGAGGGCAGGTGGAGAAGAAAGAGAATCAGGCTGCAGTTATAGGGCCATTGTGGGAAGTTCCTGGCCACAAACATCCAAGACACCTCTTTCATTGAGAAAGAAAGAGAAAATTGCAGTGACTCTGAACTTTCCATTTTCAAAAGCTGGGTGACTCCATCCAGTGTGAATGAAAACTCTGACATCTCAATGATAAAGCCATCCTGCAATGTCGAATCCAGATTTCCTATGGAAGATAGCCTTCATCTAGTGGAAGGGGAAGGGCGAATCCCAGCCCTCCATATGAACAAGTAACTTCTGGAAAAATCTAGATTTATTATTTCTGCAGGACCTACCCTTCCCCTACCAGGAACAGCATGTGCATTGGCCAACAGGACAGCCAACAGGTTGGCATCTCCCCTCGGAGACGGTACCCAGCTGATGTGACAGAAGACAGCCCCAGGCCTCCCAATTTCCAAAGCTTCCTTCTTCTGTTTGTCCCTTTAGCCAAGATATTGCTGGATTATCTCAAGTGCCTGGATCCAGCTGGACTTTAACCTGGTCCTTCTTAACATCTCCCGCATGGTTCTCCTTGGTCTCACCTGACATTCCCTACATCCTACCACTTAAAATAACTTTCTTTCCTCACCTGTACTAAAGTCATAACTATGACCCAACTATTCTTACACTCATTTATGTACTTCCTGGAGGTTTCCCACTTGGTTCCATTGGCCTCTGCTGACTCATCCTCCACTCTCTGAAGGCACCGTCTACCACCTGGCACCACCCTCCAAATGTAACTCTCACCCACGGTAAACCTATTGGTGTCATTCCAGTTCAATACACATGTTGAGAATCACTCTTATCTGGGTATCAAGTTGAGAATTTTCACATATATATGAGAACTTTGGAAGACTTGAATGAACTCTGTTTTATCGACACTACGAAACATTATGCAGCTGATTAAAGGAACGCACTAGGATTAACCCAGAGATCACTGATATATTAAGTCAAAACCAACCTGCATGTGATCAAGGTTAATATCATCAGTAATATGTCAGTAGTACGTACTGTTAATGCGATGTGATGAGAATGGCACTTCATCTCTGTGGTCTTCCTCCCCCAAACCTATTGCCCAATCTAAGCAAGAGAAATACATCAGACAAACCCAGATTGAGAGGCACCATTATTCTTCAAAAGTGTCAAGGTCATGAAAGACACAGAAACCCTAAGGATCAGTCTCATGCCGGAGGAGACTAAGGAGACACAATAACTGAATGCAGTATAGTATTCTGGATGAAGTCCTAGAACAACAGAAAGATATCAGGGAAAAACTGGTGACATGGGAATGAAGGGTAGAGTTGAGTGAGTAGTAACCTACCAGGGCTGGTTTCTTGGTTTTGACAAATGTACAATAGGGAAAACTGGGTAGGGGTATATGGGAACTCTTGGTACTATCTTCGTGACTTTTCTGTAAATCTAAAATTATTCTAAAATTGGAGGTTTATTTTTTTAAATGATTTATTTATTTACTTTAGAGAGAGAGCATGCGTGAGTGGGGTGAGGGGCAGAGAGAGAGAGAATCCCAAGCAGACTCCCTGCTGAGCATGGAGCCCAATGCAGGGCTCCATCTCAGGATCCTGAGATCATGACCTGAGCCAAAATCAAAAGTCAGATGCTTAACCGACTAAGCCACCCAGGTGGCCAGAAGGTTTATTTTTAAAAAGAGCAACAAGTTGTAATATGAATAATATACTCTTCATTTGTTTCAAAAAATAAAAACTATAAACATAGAGCATGGCATAGGACACACACTAAACCTACTACCTGTTACTTGGAGCAGGGGACCTGAGGGTTGACAGAGGAGTTACTAACATCTTCTTTATATTTCTATGTTATTTGAACTGCTGCAGTGAACAACCTGTTTCTATGCTATCCCACCTGTCGTAGGAAGAAAAATATGCAATTTTTAAAAATCTAATAAAATTTTGGGTAATATATTTGCTTCCTTATTCCCAAAAGCACTGGCAGGAAAACATTTACTGGAAATTTAACAAGGAAGGCCAAATTATACCCTCCTCCAATCCCTGAAAGAATGTTTCTCTCCAGAAACATGGTGGTATTTCCACTAGCCCCATTGGGCAGTTAAACTGGATATCAAGTATGGGACCTAGCATTATCCTAAAGCCTGGAATTCTATAAATAATAGCCCTACATTATATCCCACAAAAAATTTTATACATTAAGGGAAGTCTAGGGAAATGTGTCCACTTTGTACTATGCGCTAAACCTGAAGATGTTGAATATGTTTTTGACTAATGAAATAGAGGAGCTCTGGTAGGGTGTGGATAGTGTAGGATGAGCAAGGAAAGTAAAGAGGGATAGACTCTAAGAAAAAATTGAGGGAACTGACAATTAAGAAACTACTTATGGGGCGCCTGGGTGGCTCAGATGGTTAAGCGTCTGCCTTCGGCTCAGGTCATGATCCCAAAGTCCTGGGATCGAGTCCCGCATTGGGCTCCCTGCTCAGCGGGGAGCCTGCTTCTCCCTCGCCCTCTCTCTCTCTCTGCCTCTTATGAATAAATAAATAAAATCTTAAAAAAAAAAAAAAGAAACTACTTATGACTCTTGAGAGAGTGAGCCAAACTGCAGAGCCTCTGAGGAGAGAAAGGAGGCAAAGATTCACTGGAGGAGAACCACCTGGTATAACTAATAAAAAGGTTTAGCAGGTTTAGTGGCCAGATACAAGATAAATATACAAATACCAGTAACTTTCCTTTATAGCAGCTTCAATCAATCACACAAAGTCAGGGACAAAAAGATCCATCCATGTCAACAACAAACCCAGAAAATACTGAGGGCATAAAGTTACAAGAAATGCCCAAGACCTATGTGATGACACAAAACTTTATTGGAGAACACAAGTAGACCTGAATCAGTGGATTTATCTTGTTTTTTTCCAGGTAAGAAAGTTTAACATTGTAAAGATGTTGACTTCACCCCTACTGTAATCCAGAATCTCCATGCAATTCCAAACAAACTCGTAAGAGGGGTTTTAATAGAACTTGAAAAGCTGATTCTAAAATTCATCTCATTGCTGTTCTTTTACACAACTTCATGGCTTTTCAAAACTGTAATCATTAAGGAGGTGGTCTCAGTAACTGGAAGTAGAGTTGTTGATTCCTTGCCATCCCCAGCATCTCACCTCCCCTTGCCACTGCCAAAGAGCACCCAAATAGCCAGGGCTTGCATAGGATTGACCTCACCCTCTCCTCTAGAGTGGGATCTGATGGATATAAGCCAGTTAGCAGGTCCCAACCTCCCACCCCACTGCTGGGTTCAAATCAGGTCAAAGAAGGACAATCACACCTAATTTTTGAATGTTTTGCTTATAGATTCCTTCTTTTTCTTGTTGGATATGACCAAGAAAGCATGCAGTCTTACAAGTTTCTGGATTCAGACGAAGGTGGCACAAACACTAAGAAGGCCAAGCTGATAAATGCAGAGAGGGAAAGTAGGTCCTTATTGTCATCTGGGCTGTTGGATCCTGCCTTGTCTGAAGCCCGTGGCCCTAGACTTCTCAGTTACAAGTCAGTAAATTCATTGTGTTGTATTAATCAATTTAAATTGAATTTTCAGTTGTTTACAACTGAAAGTATCCTTCCTGCTTCAATACACCGCACACATAGATAAACAGAACAGTGTAGAGTATCCCAAAAGGGATAAAGATGTGTGTATGCATGCACACACGTGCGCTTCCTGTCCTGGGGTCAGTGGGTGTTTCTGCAAGAAAGCGTCTTAAACCACCTGCATCAATATCACTTTAAGGTCTTCCAAAATACAGGCTGCAGGCTGTCAGAACTAGAATGGGGGATTTGCATTTTTAACACGCTTCCCAAGTAGTTGGTAGGCACGGGGAAGTTTAAGAACCGTGGGTCACAACCAAGTAGTAGGTCGTGAAATCCATTCAGAAGGTCTGGGTCAGTATTTTTTTAAATAAAAGAATGGGTTGGAATGGAAGGAATGGGAAAAAACAGAGTAAAACAGAACACATCAGAGTGTGTCACAGCAGAAAAGGTAAGTACTGTTTTATGAAATTTTTGTTTCTGTTGTACATATGCAAGCTCAAATTCAGCGGGCGTTCAGCAACCCTTGACTATAATTGTTGTTAAAATATCAAAGTGCAATTTCTACTGGTTGGTAGATAGCTCCTGCCTACCCATATGCCCTCCTGCTGCCTTAAGACAACCCCACCCCCCACCCCCCACCAACATTAGCATCAAAAGGGTTAATTTCCAGCACAGCAGGGGGTTTCCAAGACCTGGCTCAGTTTTAAGACCAAATTCTGATCATCAGCCTCCTGGCCTGACCAGATGTTAAATATTTGACTCTCACCTCTGTACATGTGTGTAGGTGGAATGTATTGGAATGCTAAAATGTACTGAGTTTATGTGTAATGCTTGAAAAGCACCATTATGGACCAAGGGTTCTCAGTGGGTGTTGGTAATGGGAGATTGGGGCGGGTGTACTGGGTGCACTTGGGTGCGTGAGCCGATCCCATTCCCCCATGCTGGCTTTACAAGGCAAAACAAACAAGGAGTGGCCTTTGCTTCCTTCTCACATATTTGGTTTGAAAACAAGCAGTGGGAGGTGTGTAAATACACACACTGAACCCACGATTGGAAGAGCAAGTGGTGAGGACACAAGATCCAATGGGACGATAATGACGTCCAACTTCTGGCTAAAGTCCAGAGATGATCCACAGTCTGAGCTTGGAAAGAAACGTGAAAGAAGGAAAGAGAAAAAAAGCTACTGACCTTGTCCACTGACCTTGTCAACATGACCAAACTCCAGTACTGATGAGAAATTTTAATATTATCAGTCCTTCAAGTGCTAAATAACAAGCAAACCCTGTGTTTTTAAGTAAGATTCACCAAGAGCCAGTCATTTCACAAATTTAAAGTGGCCAGTATGATTCAAACCTTGGACTCTGAATGAATTCCATTTCCTAAAACCCTGCCCATCTTGTGACTCTCCACCTTCTTATTCCACTGGCTCATTCTCAACTCCCAGAAGCATGGTTAGACAGGAGATCAAAATCCACCTTTTTTTTTTGTAAGCTGTACATATTTAATGTCCACGATTCAATGGGTTTAGAAATAAGTATACACCCATGAAACCATGACCACAATCTATGCCATAAATGTATCCATCACCTCAAAAGTTTCCTCCTGCATTCTTATTATTTTGTGTGTGCTATAAGAACACTTGACATAAAATCTACCTTTTTAGCAAATGTTTAAGCCTACAATACAGTGTATTAACTATAGGCAACTGTGGTATACAGTAGATCTCTAGGACTTACTCACTGTGTATAACCCAAACTTTGTACCCTTTAACTAATTCCGTCCTGTTTCTCCCTCCCCCAAGCCCCAGCCCCTGGCAACCACCATTCTACTCTCTGCTTCTGAGTTTGACTCAGATTCTTCATATAAGTGGCATCATGTAGTATTTGTCCTTCTGAATCTGGCTTATTTCACTTGGTGTTGTGTCCTCCAGGTTCTTCTGTGTTGTTGCAAATGGGAGGATTTCCTTCTTTTTTAAGGCTGAATAATATTCCATTGTGTGTATATATGTGTGTGTGTGTGTATCACATTTTCTTTATCCATTCATCTGTCCACAGACACTTAAGTTGCTTCCGTATCTTGGCTATTGTGAATAATGTTGCAACGAACATAGGAGTGCAGATACCTCTTCAAGATCCTGCTTTTAAATATCAATGGATGATTCTTACACCTTTCTTGTTACTCCCCCATTGCTACTTGGGAGTATATTAAATTCTTGCAAAGTACTAATAAAATGCATTTGGGGGCACCTAGGTGGCTCAGTCAGTTAGGTGTCTGCCTTCGGCTCAGGTCATGATCCCAGGGTCCTGGGATCTAGCCCCATGTTGCGCTCCCTGCTCAGTGGAGAGCCTGCTTCTCCCTCTCCCCCACTGCTTGTGCTCTCTCACTCTCTCTCTCTCTCTCAAATAAATAAATAAAATCCTTTTTAAAAATTAAAAAAAATAAAAGATCCTGCTTTTAATTCCTTTGGCTATATACCCAGTGGGATTGTTGGATCATAAGGTAGTTTTTCAATTTTTTAAGGAACCTCCATACTATTTTCCATAGTGACTACACCAACTGACATTCCCATCAACAGTGCACGAGTGTTCCCTTTGCTCCACGTGTTCACTTGTTTCTTAAATAAAAGACATTCTAATGGGTGTGAGTTGATATCTCACTGTGGTTTTTATTTGCAATAACCTGATTATGAGTGATGTTGAATATCTTTTCATGTACCTGTTGGTCATTTGTATGTCTTCTTTGGAAAAATGCCTATCCAAGTTCTTTGCCCATTTTTAAATCAGGGCTTGTTTGTTTTTTATCTTTATTGCTATTGGGTTGTAGCAGTTCCTCATATATTTTGTATATTAACCCTTTATCAGACAGAGCATTTGCAAATATTTTCTTCCATAGAGTGTCTTTTCATTCTGTTGATCGTTCCCTTTGTTGTGAGGATTTACCTTTTGCCAGCACTTTTAAAAATGCTCCTCAAGAAGACAGGTGGAATGAAGCTTACTACAGTGCTTGATTTACTCCAGTAAAGTCCTACAACCTAGTCTAAATTCAGCTAGATTCTTCTGACCCTTGATCCTACTGCTGGGGATTTACCCCACAGATGTACTTACAGTGGTTACCGTAAGTGTACTTCCCCAAGTGGGGAAAGGGTAGGATTGCCAGGCACAATACAGGACGCCCAGTTAAATGTGAATTTCAGATTAAAAAAGGAATTTTTTTTTTTAGTATAAGTATATCCCATACAATATGTGGGACATACTTACACTAAAAAAAAAATTGTTGTTTATCTGAAACTCAAATTTAACTAGGCATCCTATATTTTAATTTCCTAATCTGGCAGCCCTAAAAAGGAGGGCCTATAGGAAAGGGAGTTCATTTTCCACATTGTACTTTTCTGTACTGTTTGAATTTCCAAGTGTTAACAAATGTAGGGGTTTTTATATAAGCAGGGATTATATGATATATTAACTATCTTTGTTGATCCGTTTTCCTCTTCATTCTTTGTCATTTGTAAAAATTTCTGATGGGCTAAATACATCTTTTCAAAGATTAAAAAATTCAGCTGAATGTAAGTGGAAAAGGACAATAAAGAAGCATTTTTCCATCTAACAGATGGGGGGAAAGAAAGGGTTAAAGTCAAATGTGGAAAATGACCTGAAAATCCAGGGCTGTTTGAACAGTAAATGAATTGAAAGAAAATACCAGAAATGGAAGCTGAACCAAAACATGGCAAGAGCGAGAAGCAGAAACCGAAGTGGGAGCAAATATCTGGTGGCCCACGTGGCCAGAACGCTGTGTTTTATTTTAATCAGCCTTGAATGTTCTCCGGTTGTTTTTTTTAACTTTACTCCTATATGATAAACAAATATTTCTCATTCCTATCATTCTGGTTTTCGCATTCTTATTGCACCATCATTTCACAGAATGCAGACAATCCTGAATGATTTACATTTTGCTTCAGTGAGTCTGTAATTCATACATTTATATATTAAAAAATTTTTTCCCCTAGGCTAAAAATAAATATTTGCTCTGTCCTTCTTGACAGCATTTTGGTCCCCAGCAGGCAACTGGAAAGTTTCCTTTGCAGGTTGGACAACTGTCCCTCTGCAGGCAGGAACCTGCCCGCCCCCATTTGGCCCCCAGGATCATTTGGGAAGGTCAGGTGAACATTTTCTGTTAAATCATCCCAAGAGCATCGTTTATCTTTCTCAAACCTTCCTTGGAAAAATTTCCTTGTGAAAATAAAAAAAAAAATTTCTTAAGTCATTCTGTAAACTGTGAAATGTGGCCCACATCACACTCAGCCCTCAGGAGGAGGCTGGTCTTGCCAGGCCAGGAATTCTGGAAAGTTCTGTCTGCCTCTGGCAGGTTTGTTTGCTCTGTACACTGGCCTTTGCGTTTGGGATTTCACAGCCGCACAAAAGGAGCTTTCTCAGAGTGAAGAGAAATATCCAGAAGGCCCTGGAGAACAGGTGACCAGTAATGAAGCCAGTGGCCAAAACAGCGTGAGGTGCCTGCTAACGAGCTTTGTCATCTAGGTAATGAAGTGCAGGGCAATGTCCAGGGGAGTCCTGGGGTTGAGCCGGCCCAGCCTGGGGAGCTCCCTGGTGAGGCCTGTGTATATCTGGGCCCAATCTGTCCACAGTTCTGAGGATATGGGCATAGGTGGGACATAGGTTGGTTTTCTCACATTTTTTCTACCTCTGGTTTTCTTTTTTGGTTCCAAAAACACTTTTTTTTTTTTTAAGATTTTATTTATTTATTTGACAGAGAGAGAGCACAAGTAGGCAGAGTGACAGGCAGATGGAGAGGGAGAAACAGGCTCTCCGCCGAGCAGGGAGCCGGACACCGGGCTCAATCCCAAGACCCCAGGATCATGACCTGAGCCGAAAGCAGCCGCTCAATGGACTGAGCCACCCTGGCGTCCCTTTTTTTTTAAGATTTTATTTATTTATTTGAGAGCAGAGAGAAAGAGCATGAGCTGGGGGGGAGGGAGAGAGAGAAGCAGACTCCCCACTGAGTAGGGAGCCCCACTTGGGGCTCAATCCCAGGACCCCAAGATCATGACCTGAGCTGAAAGCAGATGCTTAACTGACTGAGACACCCAGGTGCCCTCCAAAAACCCTTCCACTCCATTCCCTAGAAGTTGGGAGCTTGGTGCAGACTAGGCTACTCCTGCCCGAAGACCCCAGGGAGGCCCAGGGCTGAGACCCAGCAGAGACGGGTTGGGGAGCATTCTTGGGACAGCAGACAAGCCTATACTCACCTGCTACACCTTCTGTAGCCCAGCTCACCTTCCACCTTCAGAGGGAAGGCTCTCTCTAACATCAGGCAGGCTGGCCCTCTAGTTCCATTAGCAAGGGACACCAGGCAATTGAAAAAGGAAAGAAAATGACCTCTGGGTTGACATTCAAGACACAGAGAGGGAGATTGCACAGGGTGAAGAGTCCAGAACCTGGAGCCAGGCTGCTGGGTTCACAGCCTGCCCCACCACTCCTGGCTGGGTGGCCCTGGGGAGGGGCTGAAATGTTCTGTGTCTCCATCTGTGAACTAGAGATGGAACAACAGTCCTTGTCTCTGAGGGTGACGGGCTAGTGCACGGGAGTGGTACGAACAATGGCATGTCCTGGCGGTTGGAGAAGCAGCTGCTGTCGCCACCATTAAAGTCAAGCTGGTCATCTTCAACAGAAAAAGTCAGAGGAAAATGGGATGCATGTCCACGTTGGGCTCAGTAGACCAGCCCCTCTGATCTACCCAACACTGCAGCACAAGGAAGCTGTTTGATAAAAACGTGTCCTTTCCTTTGATTTGACCATTCACGGCTCTCTACCTCCTTCCCCTTCTTACTTGTTTGGGTGACCTGGGGGCTTCCATCCACCCTAGGGAGACAAATGAAATAGCAGGCACAGGACAGCCATGCCCAGTTAGTTCCCCGCAGCTAATGGGGCGCAGAAGGGCTTAGATGACCAGCTCAAGGTGCAAGCACTCAAGTGCTAAACGAAAATGTCAGAGGATCATGAGAACCAGAAACCATGTGTTTCCTAAGAAGGGGTTAAATGAGGAAGATGTGACCAAGACTTAGAATGGTTTTATCACCATGAGCTACATTTCAATGTCCCCAGACATAGAGAAGCAGACGTTCAGGGACATCTGTACAATAAGGTGGTTCCAAGCTCAGGTTCTCAAGCCAAAGGCACTGGGTTCAAACCCTGACTCTCCTGCTTTCTAATGGTGTGATGTTGGGGAAAATAACATCCTCTACCATAGCACTGTCCAACAGAACTCTCTGCAATGGTAGAAATGTTCTGTAACTGTGCTACACAACATGGTAACCACCAGCTACCTGTGTACTGAACCCTTGAAATGTTGGCTGGCCCACACTTCAACTAATTAATAAGTAATTTTAATTGTTAATTTTAGTTAACAGAAGCTGTGCTGTTCGTTATGGTAGCCTCGAGCCACCTGTGATTGTTAAAATTGAATTAATTAGGACACCTGGGTGGCTTAGTCTGTTAAGTGTCTGGCTCTTGATTTCAGCTCAGGTCATGATCTCAGGGTCATGAAATCGAGCCCTGCGTTGGGCTCTGCACTGAGTGTGAAGCCTGCTTAAGATTCCTCTCTCCCCCTCTCCCTCTGCCCCTCCCCAACCCTGCTCATACTCTCTCTCTCCAAAAAAATAATAATATTAATTGAATTAATTAATTAACTTGTAAAAGCCCCTGGTTTTCCTCTATATGGTCTATACCATGGACATAATAATAAGATCTACCTCATAGAATAAAATGAGTTAAAGTAATGTAATGGGCCAAGTTCATGGTAAGCATGTAATGAAATTTAGCTGCTATTATGATTACTTTTATTTGATCCACAGTAGTCTCCTCCCTGCCCACATCTTCCATTTCCTTTTCTGTGACTAGCTCACTCCACCTTGGGGATCAGCTCTGTGGGAGGCAGAATAACACGCCCCCCCCCCCCACAAAGTTGTCTGCATTCTTATCCCCAGAACTGGTGAGTATATCAGATTACATGGCAAGGGGGAATTTAAGCTTCCATGTAGAGTTGAGGTTGCTGATCAACTGACATTATTTCAGATTATCCAGGTGGGCCCCATGTAATCACTAAAGTCTGCAAGTGCTGGAAAAGAGAGGTCAAAGAGATGCAGCGTGAGAAAAACTCGAATGGTCACTGTTGGCTTTGAACATGGAGGAAGGGACCACGAGCCAGGGAGTGGGGTGACCTCCGGAAGCTGCAGAGGCAAGGAAAAGACTCTCCCCTAGAGCCTCCAGAAGGACACAGTCCTGCCGACACCTTGACTTTGCCCGTGAGACCCATTTCAGACTTCGGACTCCAGAATGGCAAAAATAATAAATTTGTGCTGTTTGAAGGCACTGAGTTTGTGGCCATTTGTTACAACAGAAACACGAAGTGAATACAAGCCCTGACTTGCTGATTCTGTGAAGAGACTGTCCCTTGCCTGGCCCCGATGAACCCCAGCAGCGCAGGCATCCCATCTACTGGTCAACATCATGGTTAATTACAAACCTATAAATCACAGGGATAGAGGGGAGGAGCTGAAAGACTTATTTAAAATAAGACTTCTCATTTTTTTTTTTGCAAGAAAAGGATTGGCATTCCATTATGCTTTCAAAGTCCTATTTATATGTTTCAATTCAGTTCTTCTCTAAATGGTGCAGAGCAAATTTCTAGTCCTCCGTGCACCCCCCTGGGAAGACCGTAGGGCTAAATAGAAATAAACTGACAGTGCGTGTATATTTTTCCTTGCAGTGCACTATCTCTTTCTTCGCCAAGCCCCTCTCCTTTTCTGAGGCACCTCCAAGGAAACAGGGCCCTTTTCGGGTGTCTTGAATGCTGCAGATCCTGAGGGATGGCAAAGGGGTGGAGGGCTTGTAGCCAACCCCGAGGAATCCAGTTGGACCCTGGGGAGGAGGGAGGGCAAAGCCACGACTTTGGTGACATGCCTCTCCTGTTCACCATCAACCCCTACCACAAAGGCCTCGTGTGGTCATCTGCATTCCTGCTTCTCTCCCCAAAGCACAACTTTGTTTCCAAAAAACAGCCATGTATGTACCAGATTCTGTTTGGTCTGATCAAAGATGTTGATGCAAACTTTTCCTGCAGAAGAGGAATAATATCGCAGGCTTCTGGGGGTGAGGCTCATTTCTAACATCAGCCTGGGAAGGAGATACAAGCCCACAGGCCCTTGTCCACAAATCCGAAATCCAAAAATGTCTGAACACAAAAAGTCTTCTCATAACTCATTTGGCAGCAAAACCTGGACTGACTGGCCATGAGGTGACACAGTCCTTACTTCTCCAGTTTAGTGCGAATATTCCTACAACTTCCTGCAGAAAATAGTGTGTTAGCCCAGAGCTCTCCCCCAAACACCGAGCGGGGGGCAGAGTGTTCCATAACACACAGCATCTATAACGGATTACTTTTTGAAATTCCAAAAATATTCTGATTCCCTCAACACACTTGATTTTGGATAACACAAAGGTTTTGAATAATGGATTGTGAATTTGCACTAGATTTGCATTTCCCATCACATCTTCCTTTTCCTTCTCTTTGTTCTACTAGGAACCTAAAATGGAACAAAAGTATATTTTTCTCCTCGATAATATTTGTAGTTTAAAATGATGTGTCAATTTCAAAATTGGTTAAAAGCACAGCAGGAAGTCTGGGTCAGCTGCTGCTTTATCTGCACCCCACACTCCTTTCTAGTGAGGAGCCTGATCGAAGTTGTCACCCCAACTCCCAGAGAGCTTGCTGGGTGTGGGGGGGGGGGCTCTCTGAGTCAGTGTCATCTGTGTTGACGCACTAAACCAAACAATCTACAGCACTTGGCATACTCACTTCCTCCATGCCAGGTTTCCTAGAAACCAAAAGTGAAGACGCCACATGTCTCCCAACACCAGAAGCGAGGCCTGATTCCAGAGTCTGGTAAACCCACTGGTCCTCCAGCCAGCTGTGGGGCCTCACTGCCACCATTTAGCTCCAAAGCCTTAGCTCTGTCGGCCACTTGACTGCCCAAAATATAACAGAAGGTGACATTTCTGGCCATTCACAACTCCATCTGCCTCTACTGGACACCCTTGATTCTTCTAGAAAACAGCCTAGCTTCAGGTTGTGTGGGAACCCAGGGCTGGCCACAGGAAGTTGAATTTATGCTACCATTTGGCTTTGCAAAAATAATCCTGTTTCTTAGGAACATTCTGTTGGGTGTCTTTCAAAGATTCTAAAATTTAATCTGTTAGGTTGCATTCATTTAAGCAGAATACAAGGAAAAGTGGAGTAACCAGATTATTCGGAGAACAGAATGGGTTATTGGGGAACAGGTGAAGCTCAGAGTTTTATTCAGAGTTTATGATTTTACCCCAACTGATTTCACTGCGTAGCTGCTCATCTAACCATGGCGCTCCCTGGGGTCACCTGTCTTCACACCTGCCCTGTCTATTAAGTGGGGAGGTAATTCTTTTACCATGAGACAAGCTGTCTTACTTTGGGCTCCCGAAGAAGCAGACCCTCGGTCAGGATTTGAGTATAGGAACGCTACTTGGAAGGTGCAGGATGCAGCACTAGGGAGTAGGAAGTGAGGCAGGAAAGGGAAGGAAGCCATGGAAGGATCTGTCACTTCCACCTGTGACTGTAGGCAGTGGACCTCACCCCCTCAGTAAGCTCCTAGGCAAGGGAACAAAGCATGTGCCCCAGAATGACCCCGCCCAGAAGGGAAGGCTCTTCCTTCAAGTGGCATTCTAATTAATAACTATAATAAATTACATAAGAATAAATGTGTAAATAAATATAAATAAATAAACTATATTAGTAAATTCCACACAAATATGGGAAGGAAATACACAATCACTGTTAGGCAAACAGCACACTGGTCTTAGCGGCAGGCAAGACCCTCCATCGGATACTGAAATCAGTGAGCCAAAGTCTGAGGAGAAATGGGATATTTGCAAGGTTTCAAATATCTTCCCCAAGGGCAGTAACTGCAAAGGGAAAAATGGAACTATTACAAAGGAGAAAGTTGGCAGGCATTTCCCGAACCAAGTGATCAAGTTTAACAACACTAGGAGTGAGGCCCCAAGGACAGCAAGTGCCCCCTGCTATGACGTCATGGAGAGAGAGGCCCGACATCACCCTGGGGCATTCTTGCCAAAAATACATAAGCTCATTTAAACGTGGGCAAACATCAGACAAACCCAGATTGAAGGTCATTCTCAGAAGTCACTGGCCAGTGCTCTTTAAAAATGTCAAGGGGATGGATGACAGACAAGGAAATGCTGAGAAACTGTCACAGATGGGAGCAGACCAGAGACACGACAATTAACTGCAACGTGAGCCCCTGCAGCAGGACGTTAATGGAAAAACTTGTGAAATTTGAATAAGGCTTGTTATTTAGTTCCTAGCTTTACATCAATGTCAATTTCCTAGTTTTGACCATTGTACTTCGGACGTGTGAGATTACACATCAGGGGAAACTGGGGAGAGGGTATCCAGGAGCTCTGTATGCTATTCTGCAACCCTAAAATTATTCCAAAATCTAGAAGTTTACTTTTTTTTTTTTTTTTGCTGGTTAAAACACACAACTTTATTGATGAAACACAAGTCTAAGATTAACAAATGTAAACCAATGCAAAAGTGTAGCTTATTTAGAAGTTTACTTTTTGATAGAAGAATCAAGCCCCCAAAGAGGTGAGTGAACTGGGAATTTAGGCATCAATTGCCTACAGCCATTGGTTGAGGGCTTTGTGGGTGGGCGGTACTCCCTGGCACTTCCCACCTGCTGGGTAGGCAAAGTGGCCTCCCAGGTTCTGAGAAGGAAGCTTCACGTGGTGGTGGTTGGAAGCCGCGTGGAGATAATGACCACCTGAAAATTCAAGAGGGGGGTCCCAGCAGCAGCATCTCCCTGTGCTCACTCTGAGAGGCAGCCCAGCAACATTTGAGGGGCCTGGAGATTAGTTTCCACCTCTCCCTTCCCCGCTGGCAGAGCCTCTCCAAATACATTTCCATAGAACCCAAATGTCTTGCAACCATTCAACAATGACCTCTCCCCTTGCTGGGTGGGACCTGCTGATTTACCCCTCACCCTCATGACACCTCCTTTGTCACCTTTGGAACATCCACACCAGCAGGCGGAGAGTGGAGTCTTCCTGGTATTTAAGGACAAAACCCCATACAGAGGTCAGTAGATAATGACCGGTGAATTTAGAAAAACAGAACCAAAAAAACCAAAAACATTGCCGCATATTCGTAATTCCATTTAAGCACAGAGGTTCGACCTAAATCGGAACGTAATGATCTGTGTCGAGGAACCGGTCTTTCTTCCCACCCTATTTCAAGGACTGTATTGCTCACTTTATTCTAGAATCCACAGAAAGTAACCCTACTGAGCTGTCAGCTTACCTCATAACGGCACCTACAGGCCCCCAGCTCCCAAGGCTGCAGCCTTTTCTTAGGAAAAGTCACCGCTTTTGAGGATCTGATGGTACATTTATTTTGGAAAAGAGGGGGGGAGTTCCTTACACACACTCCCAACCTCTGTTTTAAATTATTGCTTCAGGCCTTCCTGCCAAACCTGTCATGTATAAAGGGACTCACGGCAAAGTGTGTGTGTAATTTTTAAAATTCCACTGGTGGTGATTTGGAAATAAGAGGGGTTCCCCCCCCCCTTTTTTTCTTTTCTTTTCTTCTCTGCTAGGGCTACTAAGGCATTTAACATCGTTTTAATCTGGAACACGAGTGGAATCTATTAAAACCTCTTGTGCCCTGTATATCAAACTTGCACTTTACATCATCACAAAGCTTTAGAGTGTTAAGTAATTGATTTAATTAAACAAGCAGCTTTTTTTTTTACCCTTGAGCCACACCCTGGATGTGAAAAGGTTTTATGAATTTCAAAGGATGTGGAGACACAGGAGCAACCTATGGCTCCAGAAAATCGGGGTCATCACTCCGGCAGAGGTAGCCCCGGTTTTAGACAACTTTGAGGGTCTTTGATGTCCTTGTTTTATCATAGTAAGATTTGCTGGCCAACCTGGCATCTGTCATCTTGCAGCCCATTATTCGTTCACTTTCTTTCTTTCTTTTCTGGGATAGTTGACAAACCCCAGCATTCATTCACTTTCTTCCCGAGAACGGGCTCAGCCTCCCTCCGGGGAGCCGCCCCTGCCTAACCCCGAGACCACCGTCTCTGAACCCGCTCCCGGCGGGCAGCGGGGCTCCAGGGACCCCAGAGCCACAGCGATTGGTTCAGGGTTATCATGTGACTCAGCAGAAGCCAATGAGAAGCCACAGAATGTTGACGGGCATGCTGGGACCAAGGAGCTTACTGGCTTTTTTCAGAAGTGCGGGCGCCGCCATTTTGGGGTCTCCGGGGGCGAGCGTCGTGCGTCTAGCGGCCTCCGGGAAGAGCCTAGGAAGGGACTCAGTGGGGAGAAGATGGGGCCAAGAATTAGAAAGGAAGGGCTGGAAACCGCATCTTGATGATTGTGTAGACCCCTGCATCCACCTACGCCCGGAATGGGCAACTGTTGTCAAATGAGACAACAAATTATTTTTGGTGCTTAGGTAGGGTTTCTGTCACTTCCACCCAAATGAGGCATAAATCAATCTCTCTTGGAAATGAGCGAAGCAGTGCCGTAATAAGATTAAAAGCTACTACTGAGGGGCGCCTGGGTGGCTCAGCCGTTAAGCGTCTGCCTTCCGCTCGGGTCATGATCCGGGGGTCCTGGGATCGAGCCCCGCATCGGGCTCCCTGCTCAGCGGGAAGCCTGCTTCTCCCTCTCCCGCTCCCCCTGCTTGTGTTCCTCCTCTCACTATGTCTCTCTCTGTTAAATGAAAAATTTAAAAAAGAAAAGAAAATAAAAATAAAAGCTACTACTGAGATGCTGCTCGGCCCACATAGTGCAGCCTGAGGGGTCTTGAGGGTTCTCAGGGCGGGGGTCAGGGGTCCTGGGGTCTGACTCAGGAGGGACTCTGCACCGTCACTTCGTCCCCTGGAACCCAGTCCCTGAATGAGGAAGGGGATAAGGTGGTCTTTCAAATGCTGCCTCCAGAATGGTCTGATGGGTGATCTTAGGGACAGTGAAGAGAGATCGCAAACCTCATGGCTACACGTGGTCACGTGTGCACATACGGGTACACACGTACCTAGGCCACACACATGCGCATGCACACATACACGCATGCACACACATAGTATCCACGTGCCGATGCTGTGTAGACATCATCCGTCCTGCAGCACCAGGAGCCTTGTGCTTGCTCAGACTGACCCCCTTGCCTGCATATCTAGAACCATCCACAATGCCTTAAACCTGCCTCTCGGCCACCCCTCAGATCTGGGGACACACACACACACCAGTGAGGTGGCCTCGTCCAGGCTCAGCGCTTTTAGCAGAGGATTCTGGGGTTCCAGGTACCAGGAGTTGCCTGGGGCCAGGGGAGGGATGAGGGTGAGGAAGGAGGAGAGCTCGCCCTCAGGCCCACCCCTGCACTTGTGCCCCTCCGAAAGTGGCCCCTCCTTACATTTGGCCCCCTGGGCTCCCTAGTCTCACCTGTGGGCCTGCTGGGGCCACTGTAAGCGCTGGGTGGACACATCTTCTCACCCAGTGGACTCCATGCCCTGTGGCACAGCCAGGGTAGCTGGCTAAAGCACAGGCCTGGGGCAGCCACCCCCTTGCTGGGCCCCCAGGCACCACCATCCTCCATCCTGGGGCCCTCATAAAACACACGTCAGTCCCCGCCCCCACAGCATCCCCAAAATACCCCTTCTGGGAGCCCTATTTTTAGTTCCCTGGGCAGAAGCAGCCCTCCCTTCCCTCTGCTCTCCCAAACAGAGTGCTTTTCAGAACCAGGCACGTGGGGCACAGTGGTTTCCTGCTACTTGGAAAAACAGAGTCTCAGCTGCTTCTGTCACAGCCAGCTTCAAAGGCACGTGGGACACACTGAGTTTTCCAGGGCTTCATTAACAGTCCCGGAGAGGCACTGTCTTCTCTTCCGCCCTGTTCTGCTTTCAGGGATCTGCTTCTCTAGGTGCCTCTGACCACTCACCTCAGGACTTTTCAGATGCCTGGGAAGGAGCCCTCTGCCACTTTGGTCTGACATGGCCTCATGTTCTCAGGAGGAGGGGATGAGAGGGTATTGCTCTGCCTTAATGCAGCTAACGATGGCACCTTGCTTGGGTTTGTAAGACTCTGTCCTTCCTGGGGACGTGAAGCTCACTCCTCTGCATTGGCACTTTTTAATGGACCATCGTGCTGAAGGCTCAAATTGAGTTAAAGAAGCCATTTTTCCAATCCAAATACCAAAGTCACTTTCACAGGACTTAAAACAAAATTGCTCTGTGACAGTGAAGAAGGAGGGGATGATGACAATGGGGGTGGGGGTGACGCTTGGGCTGGAACTGGCCGAGATGAGCAGGCAGGAGGACACGGAAGAGAAATACCCGGGTGTGGTATGGTCCAGATTTTTGTTTTGTCATTTTTAAGGGAGCAATTATTTCCACTGGAATCCAGAGAGGACTGAGATTTTCAATTTTCCTCCAACGTGGGGAGGAAATGGAGACTTTTAGTTCTGGTTCATTCATTCCAGTTCAGAATCACTCTGGCTGGAAAACTCCAGTGGCCTTTTCTGGTTGAATTTTTATGCCTTCATTCCTGCCAACTCCCCATGCATTTAGCTCCAGCTCCTCTTCTTTTTTTCCTTCAGGCTCCAAACTACTGTTGCAAAATCATCCTTCTGTTTGGAATTTATGGTGCCTGCACTTTTCAGTCGTCTTCCATCCGATGCTTCAGCTGTTGCTTTTATGTCTATGGTAACATCCCTTCGTCACGATTTACAGACTTAAGGGGTATAAATTCTTATGGAGATGTCGAGGGTGCCAGGGACTGTATCCACATGTGTCCCTTCGTGGGCCAGGGATCCAGAGTCCATTACGTATGTCAGGGGCGCTGTGTTTTAGGGGAGGAACAGGAAATATGGACACCCTGTGGTGGATTATTACATTTGCTTCACATACTCCACGCTGAGACCATAGACCACCCTCCATAAACCTCCAAACACATCCCCTTATGCAAACCCCGGTCTTGATGCCATAGACTACCAAACACTGGGCCTGATGGCCCCCTTGTCACCCACCCATACAGAGCATCTCTACAAGGAATTGTCTATGCAATAAGTCCTGGTTCCTCCCCCTCAGAAGACAAGTGTATGATGGAAAAGACATATTCTTTTCATGCCAAACATTGCCTTGTTAAAACTACAACATAGGAAAAGAGTCTTTTTGGAGAGAGGGAAAGAGGTGGAGGTAGCGAAGGTCAGGGTGGAACCTGGACCCGTCCTGACGACAGTTGCCATTTTCTGGAACAGGAGCTTGGCTCCTTCATATTGTTCCATATATTTGTCAAACTCATCCTTCTCCACACGGAGCATTCCCTGGCAGTCACCACCAGGAATATAGTCTTGTGCGGTCTTTGGAAACTTCCTTTAAAACACCCTCAGTGTTCTACTTAAATGTTAGCAAGTCACAGGTTTCCTGGCCTGGAAAGAGAGATCTATTTTAAAAGATTCATAGCACCCCACCCTCCAAACACCCAATGTCTCCCCACCAGCTGTAAAACAAAGTACCTTTGTAGTTCCTACAGTGACAAAACAATGCACATTGTAGGTCCCCCCACACGTTTGTTGAAGTGATTCAACCTGTGTTGATTTCCTCATCTGGAAAACTGGGCATAAAGATGTTTGCCCTGCTAATCCCGAATTGCAGAGGGGAGCCAAAGAGGCAATTTCCCTGACTTCCCATATACCGCCAACCTTAATGAGATACCTTCGTTCACTAGCTCAGTCGTAGTGTTTTCCGGTGAGCCGTTTCTCCTGCATAACAACCAAACCCAAAACATAATAACGTAAAGTAAGAGCCATTTTATTATATCTCGTAATGCTGTGGTCAGCAACTCAGGCAGGGTGTGGCTTTGGTGATTCTTCTGTTCTCCATGGTGTCCACAGAGATCATTCGGTAGTACTCAGATGGCTGATAGGCTGGCTCAGAGAGTCCAAGATGGCTTTGCTCATATGTTCAGTACCTTGGAAGGCTGGGCTCAGAGGAGCTGTCAACTGGAGGATCACTCGAGGCCTCCCCAGCATGGCAGGCTCAGGATAATTACATTTCTTTCACAATGGCTCCAGTCTCCAAGCATGAGTGTTCCAGTGAACAAAGTCGATGCTTCATGGCATTTTATGACTTAGCCTTGGAAATCATATGGACTCATTTCCACTGTAGTCTATGGACCCCCTCTCTCAATGGGAGGAGTGTCAGAGCATTTGTGGATATGTTTTAAAACCACCCCACAGTGTTAACCATCTTCTGTTGCCCATAGTGGGTTGGAAGTTCTACAAACGAAGAGCTAGTCTTTCAGGAAGATGAGACAACATTTACCTAGCATGCCAGGCCCAGTCTGAAATTCTTTTTATATACTTTTCCAGATGGAAGAAAGACACGGGGAACTGAATCCCTGAAAAATCTGTGTGATGGGTAAGTTGGTTCCTGAAAATAGGCCCAACCAAGATGGAAAGCGGCCATCCCATGCTCAGTCCAGGACCCAGATGCTGTGTTTAATCCCATCTCTGGCCTTAGTCTATCCTATTATCAGCTTTGTATGAAGCTCGGAAAAGGGGCAGGAAACACTGGGGTAAGAGTTCATGAAAACATGACTACTTATCTCAAAAGATCAGAATTCTTAACCCCATAGATAATCATAATAATGCCCAACCACGGTTCCTTTTCTCTCTCTCTTCCTTTCATTTTTTTAAAAATTCTTCTTTGTTTTTTCCATTCATTTTTCCTTTAATCCAACAATATTTATTGAATATAAATTCAATAGACTGAGCCCACAGTCTAGAAGGGGTAACAGATAATCACATAATCTTAATGACCAATGTATCATTGCAAACTAAGATCAATGCTCTGCAGCAGGGATCAGCAAACTCTTGCACAAAGGGCCAAATAGTCAGTATTTTAGGTTATGTGGGCCATGTGGGCTCAGTTGCAACTACTACTCAGCTCTGCCATTGTACCAAGAAAACAGCCATAAACCTTATTCACAGTGGCCAAGACATGGAAACAGCCAAAGCGTGCATCAGTGCATGAATGGATAAAGAAAATGTGGTGTATATATTCCACATAAGATTTACACAACACACACATACACACACATCCTATACAGTGGCATAGTATCCAACCTTTAAAAAGAAGGAAATCCTGTCATTTACAACCATAAGGATGAACCTGGAGGACATTATGCTAAGTAAAATAAGCCAGACATGGAAAAACAAAGACTGCACAATCTCATTTATATCTAGAATCTTTATTAAAAAAAAAAAAAGCTGAACTCATAGTAACAGAGAGTAGAATGATGGTTACCAGAGACTGGAGGATGGGAGAAAAGCAGAGATATTGGTCAGAGTACAACATTTGAGTTATAAGATGAATAAGTTCTGGAGCTCTAATGTACAGCGTGATGACTATAATAAATAATAATACTTGAAATCTGCTAAGAGAGTGGATCTCAAGTGTTTTAACCACCCCCCCCCCAACACACACACACACAAGATGGACTGCGAGGTGATGGGAAGGCTAATTAGCTTGGTTGTGATCATTTCAAAATGTATACATCTATCAAAGCATCATGTTGCAAACCTAAGTATATACAATTTTTATTTATCAATCACACCTCAGTAAAGCTGGAAAAAAATTTTAAAACAAGAAAACAGCCAGAGACAATACACACAAAATAATGTGGCCATGCGCACATAAAACTTTATTTATAGAAACAGGTGGAGGACCAGATTTGTCCTAGGGCTGTAGTTTATTTACCTCTACTCTGGGAGTAAGAAACTTTGTTCTCTGAAGATGTATTACAAAGAAATTTGATCTACTTTAGTATAGGGAGAAAAGATGGGGGTTGTCTTTCTCTGAGGAAGTAACTTTTGAATCACTGGGTACTCACCAGGTGAAGGAGTGCATGAAGAGTAGCATCATGTGTTGGAAGAACTTTAAAAAGGTCAGTTTGGATAGAGAGAAGAAGGCTGGAGGGAAACTGGCCGGACATGAGATTGGGAAGAGGTTGACCGTGGCCATATCATGGAGGATCTTGGTAACACTAGTAAAATTTGGGGGGTTTTGATCTCAAAGCAATGGAAAGTCAGTGAGGGATTTTAAGAGGTTTTGTCTTTTTTTTTTTTTAAGATTTATAAGTAATTTTCTTTTCTCTCAACTAAGTCACTTATTGACCTATCTGAATGAGCTGAGGTTGCATTTTCTCACAAGGAATTAATTTGCTAATGAAGAGAATGTGATGGTAACGCTACAGAGCTAAGGTGTCACATTTTGGTGGTCTTTACAACCTTGGAGCATGGTCACAGGAATAAAGTCACACATTCCAAGGGATCAAAGAGGATAATGTATGGAAAAGTACTTTTTCAAAGTATTAAAATACTATTCAAATGAAAGGTCTTATTATTATTCAAGGTTGGTACTCTGGAGGGATTCCTTGCATAATTAACTAATTGGTCTCACATTTCTCACCATGGATTTTGAATTTTTTAAAAAAGAAAGTATTTGACTCCAAAGGTTGTTAAACTACTCTGTTTCATGGTGTTAATTTTTCCATTGTCTTGACAGCTGTAGAGTCAGACAGGATTATCAGGAGGAAAGAGGCGATTTATGACCAAAAGTCAACCTTCTCAGCCAATAGAATTTACATATTAATGACCACTGTGGCAGCTGTAATAAAAAAACAAAAACAAAAACAAACATTAAAAACCAAACCTTTTCATATTTGTGCATTTCTGGAATTTGGCGACGGGTAGATATTTTGCATTTTTAATACACACGAAAGACCTTTTAATAAAACCACAGAAGGAGATTGATGAGTGTGTACCTGAGGGTGGAAGAATCTGAGAACAGGTTTTTTTCTTAGAGATTTTATCTATTTATCTGAGAGAGATAGAAAGCATGTGTTGTGGGGGAGGGCCAGAGGAAGAGGGACAAGCAGACTCCCCGCTAAGGGCAGGGAGCCCGATGTGGGGCTCGATCCCAGGACCCCGAGATCACGACCCAAGCCAAAGACAGATGCTTAACCAACTGAGCCACCCAGGCACCCCAAATCTGAGCACAGTTTTAAAGGATACATCAACCAGCTTTAAGATGAAGAGGGACATAAGGAGTCATATGGCCACATTCCTTAGAATCAAAAGGCAAAAACATGCCCATTAGAGTTGAGTCATAAAAATCAAATCCCTCAGAGGCTACCCTATCCTATATTTTGCCTTCCACATTCCCCTAAACAGGCATTCCATTCTGTTCTGTTTGAATATCTCTGTTGATAAGAAATTCACTGACTTCTCTAATTGGAATAACTTCTTCCTTCTATGGACTTAATATCTTCTTCTTTGAAGTTTTTAATCATTGGTTCCAGATCAAGCCTCTGAAGCCAGTAGAATATGCCCAGCCTTTCTGATAGACTGCTCTTCCACTTCCCCATCTTTAATAGGGTATATCCCTTCAAGGTCACAAGATGGCTGCTCCATCTCTAGCCTCTTGTGCCTGCTTGAAGCAAGAAGGAAAAGAGGAAAGGTACATGTATAAGGAAAGCAAAGCAATCCCAAAAGTCTCCACTGGATTTCCACTTAGGCTCATCAGCCAGAACTGAGTCATATGACGACCCTATGTATGAGCTCTTCATTTAAACAGTGGGGTATAGAGAAGGAAATGTGGGCATGTGTCAAGAGCCTTTAAAATGTTCTTAACTCAGATTTGGTCATTTGCTTCCAAGCACTGTCCTGGACAAAGGATGTTCATCACAACAGACAAAACCTAACTGCCCACGAATAATAAAGTAGCTCAGTTAAGTTGTTAGAACCAACCAAAGACATGGGACAGGCATCGAAAGTTGTTTGTGAAGTTATTAAAAACATGCAGATTTGTCATAGAACTCAATGAAACATCCATCAAGAGAACAAATGAATAAACTGGTTATTTGCTTATTTGTTTAAAATGTTATATTCACACTGGTTGTTTATTCAGACAATTGAGTTGTTCTTTGCAACAGTAAAGAACAAACTTGCTGATTCATGAAGCAACATGGATGAATCTCAAAAAGATAGCACTGACTGAAAAGATGGTAGGTAAGAAAACACATGGGATGATTCCATTTATGTGAAGCTCTAGAACTCCAAAAGTAATAGAAATGGAAATCAACACAGTGGTTGCCTGCAGGGGAGAAAGAAGAGAATGATCCCCCCCCAAAAAAAGGCTCAAGGGAAGTTTCTGGAGGGTTGGAAATACTCTAGATCTTGACTGAGGTAGAGGTTACATAGGTACACATTTGTAACATACACACTTGTCAAAACCCATCACCCTGTACATTTAAGATAGATACATTTTATTGTACATACATTATAGTCCAATAATGTTGATATAAAATAAAATTTAGCCATGGGACAAAATCAGTGTACAATTTGGAAATACTGTATTAAAGTAGAAAAAATGTCAGATGGAAACATATCAGTGTTAATATAGTTCAGGGTTTTATTTTGGGGTGCTGGAAATGTTCTGGAACTAGATAAAGGTGTCGGTTGCAAACACTGGAAATGTGCAAAATGCCACTGAATTGTTCATTTTCAAATGGTTAATTTTATGTCGTGTGAATTTCCCTTCAATTAAAAAACAGGTTAATAGTGGGTATCTCTAAGGGGAGGGGCGACAGATGAATGATTTCTAGTTGCATTTTATCATCCTCTCCCTTCCATTCTGCCCTTTGAATTTTCTGCAATAAGCACACATCAACTTTATAATCAGGAAGTGACCATACAACTGATTAGGGACATGTCGTGTTTCAGGGGGTAGAAGCAGAGCCTGCTTTCCTAGGGGACCCAGCTCCCAAAGGACACTTCTGGGCAAGAAGGAGAGGAATTTGGTGAGTATTTTCTGCTCTCCTGCATCTTACGGCTGAGCCCCATTGCCAGCCGCAGTACTAAAGTGGACACTTTTCCCTTGCCCATACAGTTGGTCCTTCTGCATCACAAAGGCCCTCAGGGAATTTTCTGATAGTACGTAAGGTGAAATGTACATCAGACATTTTCCAGGGAAAATGGAGACACAGTGGCCCAACTCCCTGCCTGGATGTTAATGACCAAGCTTGCATGATGGAGGTCTAACTTGTGTGTGTCCTCGGAGGTTTGAGCAGAGTTGAGGTTAATGCGGGTGGGCGTTCCCAACTCCAAATTAAGAGATCAGAGACTGTGCCAGATACCACGCGCCAGGTCTTTGAGACATTCTCCCTTCTTCCTCTCCAACGTCAAGAGTCGAGATCACCTGGGGTTGGTGGAGGGCGTGCGTGCGGGAGCCGCAGACCAGAAGCCCTGAGTTCCAGTGCCAAGCCCACCGCGTGCCATCCTGTGACGCCGTGCACTTAACCTCCCCCTGGCCCAGTTTCCTTGCGGTGTTAGCATTCAATGCGATGGGGCGTGTCAGAGCCTTTGATAACCCTTCGAAGATTACAAACGCAGGTGCTGCTATTAGGATAGCCTAAAAATAGTTCCCCCAGAGGAGGACGGAGTCACCCTCTAAGAGAATGTGGTCTTTGCAAAATAAAACACGTCCTTTTATTCACTCAAACGCAGCACCTTTCCGCCAGAGAGCAGCCAACAGGCTCGTGTTCCGAGAGCTGGATTTTTCCATTTGGGGGCACTGAGGTTTATTTGGAGAGAGCAGAGCCTGTGCTCAGGTGTCCTTGTTTCACACGTCTGGCTCCAAGTCCTGTATTGTTTCGGTCAGACTGCTGGCCTCTTTAGCCCAGTGCAGATGGAGCCCCGGCAGAGAGGACAGAGAACAGTGGGGAGAGAGGGAGAAAATGGTAAGGTATTTCCTGTCATGAAATCCAATCTGATTGAACTTAAAAATAGCAGGAAAATCAACACTTCGGAGACTGACCTTTTTTTTTTTTTTTTTTTTAAAGTTGGGGGTGGATGGAGAAAAGAAACCTCCCGTGTTTCGCCCCTGGAATGCCAAGATTTTCTGCGCCAGAGTTATGGGCCAGAAACCAGAAAAAGAACACAGACTGTCCTCAATTCAGTGGCAACAAAAGGAGAAAGAAGGGGTTTGGATTTTGAGGAGCAAAAGGAAATATGGCTGGGGTTTCTGGCCTGCTTGCTTTCTTGGTGGGGGATGGAAGGAAGAGCTCCTCGCTGGGAAGGGTTGGTAGGCGGTGGTAACAATGGACAGCGGGCTGGAAGGGGATCCCATAGGGACGTCGGAGGATGGAAGAGTCGGTCACTCGAGGTTGGGCAGCCTCCAGTTTCTCCCACCAGATAAACCCAAGGTTTCTGGCGTAACCCAGCCATGCCCCCCACCCTCCCAGGTGAGCTGGGAAAGCCTGCTTTCACAAGAGGCCGAAAGGAGCAGTAAATGGAGGGTAATGGGGTCAAAAAATAAGAAAACAATGTGGCAATTCATCCTAGCTTCTGTCTGAAGCTGAGACAACACGGGAGAAATGAAGATTTCTCAGGACACATTTAAGAGGTGAGGCAGGACCTAAGGTTTTAAATAGGAGATGTAAATCTCTCTCCACGTGTTGGCTGGGGATGCGATTCTGGTGGTACTTCTCCACCCTGGTACTGGAATCGAGATTTGCTCCGGCCCCCAGAGATTTGGGGGGAACGAAGAGGGCATGAATCCTTGCTGGGTCAGTGGGGCAAACAATGGAGAAATAGGTTGGTTAGGTTCAGAGAGCAAAACATACTTCTTTCTTTTTTTTTTTTTTTAAGATTTTTATTTATTTATTTGACAGAGAGAGAGAGAGCGAGAGCAGGAACACAAGCAGGGGGAGTGGGAGAGGGAGAAGCAGGCTTCCTGCCAAGCAGGGAGCCCGATGCGGGGCTCGATCCCAGGACCCTGGGATCGTGACCTGAGCCGAAGGCAGACGCTTAACGACTGAGCCACCCAGGCGCCCAAAACATGCTTATTTCTGTCTTTGACTTGCCTTTCTTTGGAGTTGGGATTGTGGTTACTTTTATCCCGGCATCTGGGCCTTTCCTAGTGCATTCTGCCTGCGCATTGACCAAGTGACCCCACTCCCCACTCCTTCATGTGCACTGCCTGACCGCATGGGCTTTCCCCCCACCAGCTTGTGTTCCTTTCTGCAGCAAATACTTCCCTCTCTCCGCCCCCCCCCGACCTGACTTCTTGTAGCCCCGGTGAGCGGTCTCATCCAATTCTATTTCACTTCCACTTTGAGGCGCAGCTCTGGTGAGTGTGCTGATTGTCTCATTTATTTCTCACCTGTTTGTCCTCTCCTGGCCCCCCTAAGGTCAACTCCTGCCCAGCTCCTAAATCTTCTCGCCTCCCTTGGTGAGGGCTCCTCTATCAATTCACCCTCTCTACTGTTGATCTCATCTCTCCCTCTACATTAGTTCCTTCTCCTTGGATTATAAATTGCCTGAGTCTCTGTGAGAGCGTGAATAATGATCCTTAGCCTGGTCTCCTTCCTGGCTTGTATTGCTCTCCTTCCCCAAAAGGCAGTCCTGGCCTTGGCTTCGGTCCGGATGCCCCTTCTTACAATGTACCTTTCTGCTGACATGGCTTTATCTGTGCTCCCAGCAATCTTCTGGTCCCCAAACCCCAGATGCCCTAAGCAGCCCCTGGAGGTCACCTGGCTTTACAAACAGGTGCCAGGAACCCAGAGGGGAAACCCACACAGTTAGGTCTAGCACCGCGTTATTATCAGCCACAGATGCAGTTTTCAACTTTCTAGTAGCCTCACGTTTTTAAAACGTAAAAAGAAATAGGTGAGATTCATCTAACAAATAGGTGTCGTGTCTCAGTCTATCCAAAATCTTACCATCTCAACATGGCATCAACATCCATTATTGAGTCATCAACATTCTTTTTGTGTCCTAAGTGTTTGAAATCCAGTGTGTCTTTACACTGTAGCCCATCAGATTCAGACTAGTCCCGTCCCAAGGGCTCCATAACCACATGTGGCTGGTGGCTGCCAGGCTGATCAGCCCAGCTCTAGAGCTACAGCGTGGCCCCAGCCCCAGTCCAGGGCCTTCTCACCATGCTGAGCTGGGAGGTGCCTCTCTGGTCTCTGCCGCCCTGCCTCCTACACCCCTTGACCCTAGGGGGTCACCACCACCATGCAGGGTCTGCTCTCCCCTCCCGTGCTCCTGACCCTGCATCCTTTGGGTCTCCTTTGCACCCCTCTTCCTGCTCTGGCTCTCCTCTCCTCTTAACACTCCAAAGATGGGCGTCACTCAAGAGAAACAGATTCATGTCAATGACGGTAGTAACAATCTTCTTCATCATCATCATCGTATTGAGCCACAAATTATCGTGAACTCATGGCTTAACACAACAGAAATGTAGTATCTTATACTTCTGTAAGTTAGAAGCTTGACACGGGTCTCCCTGGGCTAAAATCAACGTGTCTGCAGAGGGGTGCCTGGGTAGCACAGTCACTTAAGCGTCCAACTCTTGGTTTCGCCTCAGGTCGTGATCTCAGGGTCTTGAGATCAAGCCCTTAGTTGGGCTCTGTGTTCAGTGAGGAATCTGCTTCAGATTCTCTCTCCTTCTCCCTCTGCCCCTCTGGCTCATTCTCTCTCTCTCAAATAAATAAATAAATATTTTAAAAAAAAAAAAAGTATCTGCAGAATGCATCCCTTCCTGGAGCCTCCAGGAGAGAATTCATTTCCTTGCCTTCAAGCTTCAAGAGGCCACTTGCATTCTTTGGCTTATGGCCTTGTCTTCCATCTTTGAAGCCCGCCACAGCGGGTTGATTCCTTCCCACGTCACTCTTCCCAATCTCCTTTTCTGACTCCTTTTTCACTGGGTCCACCCAGATAATCCAAGATAATCTCTCTATCTGCAAATCAGCATGTTATCTAACATGGCCACAAATTCCAGGGATTAGGACAGGAGCCTCTCGGTGGAGGGGCATTATTCTGCCTCTCCCACCCCATCTCAGATGAGGAAAGAGAGTTTAAGTAACTCATGCAAGGTTAAGTAATTCATGAAAGATCTACATGCATGTAGATCTCATTGACTTTGAGACCTTGACGTCTTTTTGATTCTGTCACTCCCCTGATACAGACTCTGTGGTCTTGGACTAGGAGACACCAGCCCACCACCCAAAGCCTTTCCTTCCAGATCCCAGGCTTGATTACAGCTATTATTTCCTGGATTTGGATATCCAGCGAAATGATGGAAGCAACCCAAGTGTCCATCGACAGATGAATGGATAAAGAAGATGTGAGATATGTATATATAATGGAATATTACTTAGCCATAAACAAGAATGAAATCTTGCCATTTGCAGCAATATGGTTGGAACTAATGAGTATTATGCTAAGTGAAATAAGTCAGTCAGAGAAAGACAAATACCATATGATTTCACTCATATGTGGAATTTAAGAAACAAATGAACAAAGGGGCAAAAAGAGAGAGACAAACCAAGAAACAGACTCTTAACTACCGAGAACACACTGATGGTCACAGGGGGAGGGGGTATGGGGGAAACAGCTGATGGGGATTAAGGAGTACACCTGTTGTGATGAGTACCTGGTGATGTATGGAATTGTTGAATCACCATATTGTACACCTGAAACTAATATTTAAACACTGTATGTTACCTCTACTGGAATTAAAATTTAAAACTTTAAAAAAAAGATTTCTCCACCTGACCTTTGCTTCACCCCGACAAGGGCAGTCTTACTTGAAATGTGCCTCAGAAAGGCCAGTTCCAATCAAGGTAACCATTCTCTCTCCCCAGCCAAGAAAAACACCGAGGCGAGTTTTCAGATCATTAAGCCCTCTTTGCCCAGCAGCCAGGTTCCTTCGTTTTCCTACACTGTTCAGGAGAAAGAAAACCTCAAATCCATTCACCCACTGCATCCAAATGTTCCAGAAAGGTCGATTTGGGACAAATGTGGGCCTGCAGGCTTCTCCAGCCCATCCCTTGCCCATCTGCTCAGAAGCCCTCTAAGCTGCAGAGAGATGGATGGACAATACACTCTTCTCCTGCCCTGCTGACCCCAGCTAATTCCCCGTGAAAAATGCAGAGGCAGTGGAAAGATAGCCAAGAGCAGCCCAGCACCTTCCCTGAATCCCCCTGACTGGTCAGGTCCAGTCCTGAGTCTGGGGTCACCTCACCAACAGCCGCCCACCTCACTCGAACATAAGGCTCACTGGTTATAGGTTGAAAGAGGCAGAAGCTGCCCACTCACTCAGATTCCTGAGAACTCACAGACCCACCTTTTCCTCAACAGAATGTAAAAAAGTGGATTCTATCTCGTGATATTGTGATTTATAATAAGAAATATATATTTGGTCTTCATCCCGGTTCCTGACTCACAGCCCCTAAAACCCTCGGAATTTCTTACGTGATAAGAGAGATAAAGGTGTCTCCTGCGATTCCTAGCAAGCCCTTTCAACCACATCTGAGTGTCTGTGAACGTGGTGACTTTTGGAAAGGCCCTGAGGATGGGGGGCTGGGTGCCAGTGGGGCCAACCATGTGATTAGAGCATCGGAACTTCCAGCCCCAGCACTGACCCCCTGGGAGGGGAGAGGGGCTGGAGGTTGAATTAATCGCCAGTGGCCAATGATTTAATCATCATGGCTACAACATGAGAGACCCCCATAAAAACTCAGAACAGATGGCGTTCAGAGAGCTTCCAGGCTGGTGAACCCATGCAGGTGCTGGGAGGACGGCACGCCCAGCGAGGCCTGGAAGCTCCATACCTCTTCCCACAGCCCTTGCCCTCTACTTCTCTTCCCTCTGCTTGTCCTTGAGTTACGTCCTCTTATAAGAAACCAGTGATCTGGTCAGTAACCTAGTTTCCCGAGTTTTGTGAGCTGTTCTAGCAAATGAACCAAACCCAAGGAGGAGGTCGTGGGAACCTCCAGTTTACAGCCGGTCGGTCAGAATCACAGGGGACAGTGTGGATCGGTGAGTGGCATCTGAAGTGGAGACTGCCTTTTGGGACTGAGCCCTGAACCCATGGTTCTCCAGGAAGATAGTGTCACAATTGAGTTCAGTGGTAGGACCCCGAGCTGCCCTCAGAGTTGCTCGGTGGTGGGAAAGCCCACAGCATCTGGCCACAGACGTGTTCAGTGTGAGGACTGAGGACACAGCCACCTCCCAGCTTCCTGGCACATCTGACTCTGGCCCCAAGACCACACTGAGCTTCCCCTGCCTGCCATCACCTGCCATCACCCCCATCACAGGAGACCACCCGCCTGACGGACGCGCGCAGATCACCCACGGAACTCATTTCAGGCCAGGGTTTGAACAGCGTTCTCATCAAATCTGTACCCAGAGCTTTTCGCCAGGAGTGAGGGGGGCTCATTTAGGTTTCATCTCCTTCTATTTATTAAATGAAAATAAATGGAGACCGAACGAGATGAGGTGTGTGAGAGCCCTTCCCAAGGTGGCCGGCAAGGTCACGAACCCCCGGCTCCAGCCTCTCCTTCTCCACCCTCCCCCGCCCCCTGTGCGCATGCCTGGCAGGAGGGCCCAGGTCCAGTCTGATGCCATGAAAGTGAGCAGATGGAGAAGGGGCGGGGGCGGCGCTCTCTGGAATAATAAAAATACTTGGTGTGTGTTCTTTGAGCAAGTTATGAACGCCAAAAATGGAATAAATGTATGTGAAAAAAGGAGCATTAAAAGATAAAGGGCTTAATGACAGGATTGCGTGTCCGGTGAACTCCTGGTTTTGTTGCTGCACTATTATTGTGAGAGACTAAGCGAGGCGGGGGGAAGCTGAGTGCACCGTCCATGGGACTAGCTCCGCTATTTCTGCAACTTTCTATAGAGTCTACAATTATTACAAGATAAAAAGTATTTTCTTTTAAAAGGTGAAGGGCTTGTAGCTGAATGAAAGGGGGAAAGAGGGAGGGAGGGGAGAGAGAGAGAGCTGGAGAGCCAGGGAGAAGGACAGAGAGGAAAAAGACAGAGAGCCATTGCATTCTATCACCAGGTGACAGATGATAAAGGCAGGAGAGGACTGTCCTTGGTGAAGCTAGCCGAGGTAGCACACCGACTATTTTCGATGCAGCCTGCTCTATTCTGTGTATATCAATGGCTTCCGACTGGTCTGAATTAAAAGCTATCTCCAAGATGTGCTTGGAGGTGCAGGTTTCTCTTTATTATTTATTCGGGACCCCTATCCAGTGGAAAAATGCCTTTGAAGGCCTTCGCCTCCGCTCCTGGGCCTGTTTTATTTGGAGAACAATTGGAAATGATGAGCAGCATTAAATGCAAATTCTACTTGGCAGCTGCCTGACGGAGGCAGGACGGGATGCATATCCCATATGTACGCCCACGTGCAGGGAGAAGTGCAGGCCTGGGCACAGGCGATCAACAAGGCGACCACGCTACTGGGTTTTCTCGGTTATTTTCCTCCTAGGAATCAGCGTTTTCCAACCAATCGCTCCTGGACTGACTTCCAGCAACACTGATCCTGGAAGATTAGTTCCAAATTCTGCAGCCTAAGGTGAAATATTTGAATGTTCTCCGAAGAAACTAGTTTTATTTGACTTCAAAGAACACAGACCATGGTGCCTGGAGGCTCCTTGTCATGAGTGGTGGAAAATTTATTCCAAAGCTCCATTTCTCATTTTTTAAAAATGTTAAGCCAAAGAGACATATATTTTCCTGACAACACAGAACAGAGAAAGGCAGCGGTTACCTCAGTATTAACTTTCGGATCATATCCACAAGGTAAATAAAGCATAAATTAACCAATTACAATAAAATACCAGATAAATGCCTTTGACAACTCTGAATTTCCCAGGAAAATGCTTCCAGCTGTGACCCCTGACTTGCAAGGCATGGGCTGCGCAGGACTGAGTGTGTTTATAAAGGATGGAGCTGTGTCTCCATCTTCATCCTCCACAGGGTCTCTTCCTTTCACTTGAACAGAATCGGATAGAGGCAAACCATTTTAAAAGTCACTGACAAGCAGAGATAAGCCTGGATATTCCCAAGACTTCCCATTACTATACATCAATCTGCTTTTTATAAATTGAAAATAGACTCCTAAGGATTAAGCCAAGAGAATGCCAGAGTTAGCAGCCTTGATCTAGTAAGAGGAATAGTTCATTGGACAGAAGATGGGAGGTGGAATGGGGTCCTCAGGGCAGATGGACCCACAGCCTGTTTTTGTAAATAAAGTTTTATTGGCACACAGCCATGCTCATTCCTTTACATACTGTCTGTGCCTGGTTTCTTGCTATGAGGGCAGAGACCACATGGTCCACAAAGCTGAAAATGTCTGCAGCCTACAAAATGGGGAGCCAAGATGGTACTATCTGTGGTGGCTGGAATAAGGAAGGACATGGAAGGTCCTTTGGAGTCACACAGGTGGCCAGTGGAGAGACTAAGGCAGTGATAGCCAGGTCGGCAGAAGGCACGGAGGTGACAATGAGTGGTGTGACATAGCTTCAGTCCTCACACCATCTTACACATCATCTTACATCACACAATAGCTGTATTTGCTATTGACGCTGTGTAACAAATTACTGCCACTTAGTGGCTTAAAATAATGTTTATTGGCTCACAGCTCTGTGGGTCAGGAGTCTGAGCCCAGTGTCACTGGGTTCTGTGCTCAGGGTCTCACCAGGCTGAAATGAAAACCACGCTGTCATCTGAGCTTGGGGTCCTCTACCGAGTTCACAGGGCTGTGTCAGAATTCAGTTCCTTGAGGTTGCAGGACTGAGGTCCTTAAGTGGCTGTCAGCTCTAGACCACTTTTAGGTCCCAGAGGCCCCCTGAAGTGCCTTGATATGTGGTCCCCTCCATCTTCAAGCCAGCAGTGGAGTTCTTCTCAAACATCAAGTCCCCCTTGTCCTTTGAATCTCTGACTTCCTCTGTCTCTGACCCCCCAGACCCAGATATAAAGGGCTTCTCTGTTTAGGTCAGAGCCCCTGGCTATTTCCCTACTTTAAGGTCAAAGGTGATTTGGGACCTTAATTACATCAGTTTCCCTGAGAATAGTGTTAAATTCAATGACTGGGAGAAGGTGTGTGTACCCAAAGGCTGGAATCCTGGGGCCATCTTGTAATTCTGCCCACTCTGTACCATCCTACAAAACAGCAAGCAAACAGGCAATGCCTGAAGTTGGTAAACCCAAAATTAACCACATCAGCCTGTCTTTTAGAGGTGTGGGGGTATCCACCAGAACTAAAATCTGAAACTGTTCAATAGAGGTTGACTCCAGGGCCAGGAATGGGGAGGTGAGGGATGGGGCAAGGAGCTGTCACTCACCACTAGAACACTATTCTAGACTACTTAGTTTTTTTTAATTATTCATATATATTACTTTGATAGTGATTTTTTTTAAGAGGGTAAAGAAGTCAATCCCACTGGATTTCTTTCCTATAGGTTCTTAGCTCAGTTTTCTCATTTACCGAAGTTACTACCATCTACAATTATCTTTATTTTCTTTTCTCCAACCTCAGTAGAGGACCCTAAGCTCTTCTCTTCCTCAAGGGCAACTCACCCACCTACCCTTGACCCTAAGCCTCCCCCAGCCTTTCCTGGGACCTTGCTCTATCAGATGAGCCTGGTCCACCCACCACCGACAAACTCTCCCTCTCAGTCTGGGCTCCTCTAGAAGCAGAGGCTGAGACCAGAAAGTGACTGGAAGTGGTCTATTTGGGAAGTGACCCCAGGAGGCACTGGATGGGGAGCAGGGAAGTGACACAGAGAGGGGAAGAGCAGCCCATAAAGGGTTTCCAAGCCGGGGCATCCTAGGAGGCCATGTACCCCCACAGCCACCCAACCAAAGAGCCAGGAAGCCAGGACATTTGCCCATCAAACCCCATCTGTTACTGGGGCACCAGCTGGGGCACCGGCTCTTTGGCATGCCATGTACCCCACAGTGGATCATGGTTCCAAAGGTGGAAAAGGAAGCTCTCAGGCAGGACATCACAGGTGCTCACGATCAAGTACCATCCATGCATGGACACAAATGCCCAAGAAAAATACAGGTGGCATCTACAACATCCATCATCCTCTCCCTCGCCATAAGCTCTTCCGTTGAAAAATGATGGCCTAAGGATTATGGAGCACGCTGCATTGGTTTCCTAGGGTTGCCATAACAAGTGACCACAAACTTGAAGCAACAGCCATTTATTCCCTCACAGTTCTGGAGGTTAGAGGTCCAAAACCAAAGTGTTGGCAAGGCTCCCTCTGAAGGCTCTAGGAGAGAATCTGTTCCGTGTCCCTCCCCGAGCTTCTAGTGGTTGCCAACAGTCCTTGGCATTCCTTGGCTTGTGGATGCCTCACTTCACCTCTGGCTCCATGTGGCCTCTCCCCTGTGTGTCTGTGTCCAGATTTCCCTCTTCTCATAAGGACGGCAATCCCTGGATTGGAACCCACCTTAGTCCAGTGTGATCTCAACTTGATTACATCTGCAGGGGCCCTGTTTCCAAGTAAGGTCACATTCACAGGTCCCAGAGGTTAGGACTTGAACATATCTTTGGAGGAACACAATTCACAACCAACAACCGCACACTTACTATGGAGACTCTATGCTAAGCACTTCATATGTTTAGATCACACACAATACCTTTGAGGTTGGTCCTATTATGATCCCCATTTTACACATGAAGCCCAGAGAGGTTAAGTAATTTGCCCAGGATCACACAGCTAGCCAGTGACAGAGCCAGAAATCCAAGCCCACCATCAGACTCTGGTTCTGACCAGTGTGCAGACTGCCCCTCCAGTACCCCCATCTGCCCTCTTCTTGACCCCGAATCCCCTTCTAACTGTGGTTTCATCTTCCTTTCCCTTCCCATCCAAACTTTCCATTTGGTCAGCCCACATACACATGTTGAGCATCTTCTAGGTGCCAGATCCTGGCGAGGAGCTGGGGACACCCTGAGCAAAAAGAGGCATCTGCATTTTTATCATGCAGTGTTTTGTGTTTCCCTCTAAACTGCCTTACATCACTTCGGGGAATGGAACATACTATCTAGAGGCCAGACAGATGCTAGTCCGGTCTTTCTGCCTTGCAGTTCCCTTGTTATGCCCAGGCCTGCAGTAAGTCTTGTTACAAATTACCATCTGGTCTTAGCAATGCTCTGGTGCATGGAAAGATGGGCCTATGGGTCCCAATAGTCAGGAGATGGCCAGAAGCAGCCCGTTACAGACCAGAGCCCCAGTTTGGAGGGAGTCCCAGGGCCCACAGGGAAGGATTTGCAGCACTTAGGAGCTCTCTTTGGGAATTCCCAGGAATAGGTAGGATGAGGAAGCAAGTAAAGGAGATTTCCTGGGTAAAGCAAATAGGAACTCGAACTATGGCCATGTGAGCACCTGAGAGAAACAGAATCCAAGCCCAGAACCTCAGGGACATCCCGCCCCCCCCTTCCTTCTCTCATTTTCTTCCCTGCCTTGTTCCAAAAGGGATTTGAGGCAGCTTATGAGAAGACCTATAATTCATTAGGAAGGGTTATCAGAAAATAAAAAAGAGACCCCATCCAAGGGTGAGGCTCCTTCAAGACCATAACCCAAACTGCCCTGCATATGTGATTCAGAGTTTTCTAGAAGCCACAGTGAAAATGAAAATCTGGTTATACAGCCGAACTCAGAGTGTCCCCGACAAAATATGAGCCGATTGCTCAGATGTCAGGGCTGACGTCCCCAAAATATCCTCAAGTTGGACACAAGGGTGATTTTGACAAGGCAGTTTCTCCATCAACCTCATTATCGTCCAGTGCATGTTACTCCTTGCAATTCAGTCAAGACAACTAATTACAGGTTAATGAAGAGTAACCTCTATAGTAGGTCATGTGAGTTAATTCTACAGGGTCTGGCATACCACAGTCTTGGGAAGGCACTTTGTGCCTGTTGTGTTAATCTAGCCAGTGTTAGACTTTAGACCTTCTATTTTGGCAAGGATGAGGAGAAAGGGGAACATTCTTGCACTGTTGGTGGGAATGGAAACTGGTAGAGCCACTCCGGACAACAGTATGGAGGTTCAACAAAAAGTTAAAAACAGAACTACCCTATGCTCCAGCAATTGCACTACTAGGTATTTACCCAAAGGATCCAAAAATACAGATTTGAAGGGGTACATGCAACCGATGTTTATAGAGGCATTATCGACAATAGCCAAACTATGGAAAGAGCCCAAATGTCCATCAACTGATGAATGGATAAAGAAGATGTGGCATATAGATATACAATGGAATACTACTCAGCCATCAAAAAAATGAAATCTTGTCGTTTGCAACAATGTGGATGGAGCTAGAGTGTATTATGCTAAGTGAAATAGAGAAAGACAAATACCATATGATCTCGCTCATATGTGGAATTTAAGAAAGAAAACAGATGAACATATGGGGGGGGAAGAAAAGGAGAGAGGGAAATAAACCATAAGAGACTCTTAATGACAGAGAACAAACTGGAGGCTGATGGAAAGAGGTGGGTGGGGGATGGCGTAGATGTTGTGATGAGCACTGGGTGTTGTATGTATGCGATGAATCACTGAATTCTATTCCAGAAACCAATATTGCACTGTATGTTAACTAACTAAAATTTAAATTAAAAAAAAAAAGAGATGTTAGACCTTCTAGAGCAAGGGGTCTGCCATCTGTCCCCATGGCCCAAATCCAGCCCACAGCCTGTTTTTGTAAATAAAGTTTTATTGGCACTCAGCCATGCCCATTCCTTAATGTATTGTCTGTGGCTGCTTTTGAGCTATAGCAGTGGAGTTGAGTAGATACAACAGACGATCTGGCTCAAAGATCCTAAAATAATTACCATCTGGTTCTTTATAGCAAAAGCATGCAATTCTGCTCTAGAAGAAGGGAAGGGCCACACGCCCTTCAGGTCAGCCTTCCATAAAGACTGTTCTCAGCCAAATTCCCAATAGATGTGGTGCAGCAGTGAGGTTAAGATTATACTTCCTGGCAAGTACCTGGCGTGCACTGCTCGGCACTGACTGTTATAAATGGAACCACATGCCTGAGCCAACGTTGTGGGTTCACCTTGAGAATCCTGACAAGGACAGGTGCTTGCAAAGGAAACCTCTGCTCTGCTGAGAAGTGCCAAGTTCATCCTTAAAAAATAACTTAGCATCCCACTCAGCACAGATCGACGAGCACTGTAGAGCTCACATCTGTTTCACCGAGAATGGCCACACTAATTTTAGCCCGGAAATTTCTGAAGGTCCACACACCCAAACTCAATGTCTCAACACAGCCCTGGTAGACAGCTCAGCATGGAGGTATGTGCTTCCCCGTGAAGGGTCACAGTGTCCTTGAGGCCCTGCCTTGAGCCCGTTGGCCTGTTTTAGTTCACTGGCAGCTACAGTGAGCAATTTCTGTGCACACAGACAACTCCTCTCTGCAGATGCCTGCCTCTCTGCTTCTTGGCCACCCCAGAGCTTACTCCAGAGGTTGCTCAGCCTATCCCCAGGGAAACCTACAAGGACTGGGGACTTAAGGCCTCCAGGGTAGACCCCACCAAAGGAAATGAGAGTCAGTGGATAAATAGTCCAGTTTGCCCACTCCTCAGTAGAATGATTTCAAGGCTGGTCCATGGAATTCTAACGGGGACCCCTGATGGGACTGAGTCCCAGCTGCCACAGTTTCTGGGTTTTCTCCCTTTCCAGCTCACGCTCCCCACTCCCTTACCTGTGTTTCCCAGTATCAGCTCCTGGATAAGCTCCTGCCTCCAATGCTTGGCTCAGCATCCGTGTTTGGGGGACCCCAACGAGCCAGGTGCCCTCCAAAGATAGACTATTTACGAATTATACAATGAATGCATTAACTCACTTGACGTACTCTAGGGGAGTATTCATTAGCCTGTTAAAAGTTGAACAATATCCACCGAAGTTAATGGCATTGGCTTAAAACAAAAAAGTTTTAGTGCTACCCTGAAATGTTCCGGAAAGAATTATAGGGAGGGGCCAATTGTCTGTTAAGACCACTTGAAGACCTCAATGACAACACCATGCCCTGCATATTAAAAAAAAATAATCTTCTCTGAACAATGTCTATAATGGCCCTTGCCATACTGTATTACATTTTCCTGAATAAATCTCTCTCTCCTGCATGTGGTGAGTTGTAGGAGGGGACACAGGAGACACCCCACTTTATTAACTATTAACAGGGTTAACAGTGTTCCAAAATATCAGCCTTCTGAAATGGTCTGTTTGCTCCTCTTGGCATGTCCAAGGGGGAAAAGTTTTATAAATCAAAAAGAGGAAGTCAGGCTAAGATAGGTCTGGGAGCTCCATCAGAGCTGGAATGCCAGTGAGACTGCAGTTTAAGGTATATTTTGTAAGTTTGACTTCCTTTCTCTGGTAGATGGACGCAGTAATAACCTGACTGCTTGCCCCTTGAGTGTCCATGCTCAGCTCTGTAACCTTCCAGAACCCTCCCACCCAGCCTCTGGGTTTGGCCAGGTGCCTTGTTTGGCCAATGAGAAGTTGGCAGACTTGATGTACGCAGAGCCTTGAAAAAGTGCTTTGCGTTTCTGCTTGCCTTTGTACCTCTTCCTTGCCATGACAACATGCCTGGGCTAGCCTGCTAGAGTACAAAAAATACCTAAAGCAGAGCAACATCGCCAGCATTCCAGCCGGCGCCCTCTCAGACCAGCCAAGAGTTAGCCCACGCTCGGGCACATGAGCGAGCCCAGCCAAGGCCAGCAAAACCACTCTGATGACCTGCAGACCCATGAGCTACAGAAGTGCTAATTGTCTTAAGCCACCGGGGTTTGGGGGGCTATTCATTACACAACACTAGTGTGGCAATAAGTAACTAATACATCTTCCTTGTCTGAAAATCATATTAAAGACAGGTTTCCTGTGCCGTAGGCTTTGCAATCAAACATTACCACAATCCGTGGAGCATGACAAAGTAAACACAGAATGCCCCTTCCATGAAAGCTAAACCTCCACTGACATACCTCTAAAATGGATATAACAGCATCGGAAAGAATCCCAATTCTGGAGCCTCTGAGCCACCAGGAAATGTTGCTGTCCACATCCTCCCTGCCAGGAGCTAGTCTCCTTTGATAGATGATTTCAACCACTTAGTCATTTCTGCTGCAAGCATCTAAGGAGTATTTCCCATACAAAACCTAGATGAACGGGACCAAACTTAGACACGCATAAACAGAGAGCATGTGTCAGATTCTGGTGCAATATGAGCAGGGTATAAAAAGGGGGTGAAGAAGGACCAAGAGAACACAAGAGAAGGAAAGAGAAGGAATCTCTAAGTGGGTGGTGACTCAGGACACTTTGCAGAAGAGGTGACAGCGTGACCGATCCAGTGTGAAGGTGGTTAGGGAACACTGAGGCATCCCAGCCATCTGCCTCCACACGATCACACCTCTACAGAATGGTCCCAGAGGCATGGGCATATTTTAGGAGGAGGACACTTAGCCATCCCGAATGTCTTCTGAATCAAGTCGAGAAAGGAAACAAGGAAAATGATGGTGGGGGTGTAGGTGTGGCATAGAGGGAGGAAGGAAGAGGGAGGAAGGGAGGGAGGGAGTTTTTCCTGGCTTTTCTCATTGCTGGCTTATTTCTCCCAAGAGTCAGCCCTGCTGGACACAGCAGTGAGCCATCAATCAGAAGGTGAAATGCTCAAGACACAAAGGGACCCACAGACTCTCCTGGAGCCAAGTTTTCAGTGAGACCCCCCTCTTCACAACCTCTTTGGATGTCAACATAGTTTGAAAAATACATAAATCCTTTTTTTTCCAAGGCAATACTACTTCCTTCCTGCTTCCCCCCCAACGGGCCTCTCACACAAATCTTGCTTCCCTTGATTTTAAACAATGTTTTAAAAATTATAAAAGTAATGATACTGGGGCGCCTGGGTGGCTCAGTCGTTAAGCGTCTGCCTTCGGCTCAGGTCATGATCCCAGGGTCCTGGGATCGAGCCCCGCATTGGGCTCCCTGGTCAGCGGGAAGCCTGCCTCTCCCTCTCCCACTCCCCCTGCTTGTGTTCCCTCTCTCACTGTCTCCCTCTCTGTCAAATAAATAAATAAAATCTTTAAAAAAAAAAAAAAAGTAATGATACTTGTGGAAGAAAATAACAGACACTTATGGAAAAGTACAAAGAAGAAATGAAAACTGCCCACTGTTTCAGCACCCAAGCCAAATCCCTGTTACCGTTCTGGTGGATTTCCTTCCAGTCTTTTCTAGGCATAGTTGTGTGGGATTCTTGCACCTCTATCATCATGCTGTACGTTTAATTTTGGATCTAGCTCTTGTCCCTTAATGTTACAGCTTTCAGATTAAGTTTCATGATCAGGGTGGCTGGCGTGCCATGTGAGGTCATATGAGGCATAATTCTGAGTTTGTTACCACATAAAATTTCATCAAAAACATTCTTCATGGCATTTTGTGTCCATCATAAGCAGCTTTTAAATGACAATGGAATAATCTGTGGAATAGATATCTCAAATAAGTAATGGTTCTATGAATCTATGTGTACGCGGGAATCTTAGAAAGATTTATATTAGGGAATGATACAACAGGCCTGCTTTTAGGATTGTTATATTGGGAGGACTGAATGAGACAGTATATGTAAAACGCTACAGTAACACAGAGTAGAACCTCAGTAAAAGTGAACTATCGTGAGAGGGAATGTTACCATAATTACTGTTAGCCTCACCACCGCTCTGATACCCCACTGCTAAATTGTTTCCAGAGTTTATACCAAACACACACTTCCACTGGAATCTCCTTCCTGACAACAGCATTGCATATTATTTTATTTTCTTCTCTGCTGATTTGATGGGGTGACATATTATTTTAATTTGCATTTCTTTGAATCCAATTCAGGTTGACCTTTTAAAAGGTCTGTTTTTCCGTATTTTCCATGGTTCATGTTTGTCTCCTTGGTCAGGTAGCTGTTCATATGCTTGGCCCACAGAATTCCATGAGGAGGCCTTGGTGCATCTCTAACTCGTCTTGTCTTTGTGAATTCACTGAAATAGTCCTGAAGTGAGCTCACCTGTTCTTTGTCAGGCAGATTGGGAGGCCCAGGAGGCAGGGGTGGGGGGGTCTGCACTCCCAGAGTTTACAGACAGGAGGATAAACAGACATTCAATGGCACCTTTACAACTTATCACCAGTTGTAGATGCTTCCAGAGGGGTCCGTCAGGGGGATCTCCCTGGTCTGGGGGATGGAGCAAGGCTGCTGAGAAGGGAATGCTGGCCTGAGAGATGTTAGGAGGGAGACAGAAGGAAAGGCAGGAGTGCTGAGAGCCCAAGCAGGAAAATTGGCTCTGTCTTTGACAAAGAATAGAGTTTTGTTACTGCAATCACACAAACATGGGTGTTGCTACAAAATATGTAAAAGTGCACCAGATTCTTAGGTAGCTAGGCATCTGAAAGAAATATACTAGTAATAATAATAATGATAATAATTTTTAAAATCTGGCTCTTTCTCTGAGTCGCATGTAACCTCGTGAGTTCTATCCATGCAAAGATTAATGCTCCCGGGAGGCATAGTCCTTGGCTACTCAGATGTCCTTGCTCTGCTTTCTCTCCATCGCTCTTTAATTGTTTCAGTCAAGATAGCATTCCCTTGTGCTTCCAGAGTTCCCAGAAATGCAGCTTTTTCCTTCTATGTTACACCTAACGGTCTATATTAAGATCGCCCCCCTGACTGGAAAGCAGCTTAGCCGGGACTTTCTAGGAAGGAAGGAGCTGCTATTGGCTGCAGGAAAGGCAGGGGCTTTCGGCTCAGCACACCAAGCCAAAACCTCATTTTCTAGCTCAAAACGTTCAAGGTTTTTTTTCAAAATTTGCAATGCAAATTCCGTGCATTATTAGATTTCAAACAAATAATGTTAGGTGTTCCCCACTGCTGACAAGACCCTGGGATATCCAAGGGTTCCCTCCTGAAACCATCCCCAAGGCTCCTGGAATGTTTAATTAACATAAGAAAAGAATTCAAAGACAAACTTCCCACCAGGGAAAACACAGTGTCCAAAAGCGAACAGAGTGATAGAAAAGCGAGGAGAGCTGGGAGAGAGGTCCCGAACTCTTCTGCCCTGGGTATCTTCCCTTCCCACACAGACCCAGGTTCACTGTTCTGCAAAAGCGCTCTGAAAGTGGGGGGGGGGGGGGGGTGAGACAGGAACCCTCATCCTAAAAATGGTAGTAGTCACAACACTGGGTGATGGAAAAGGGAAGGTCCAGAGCAGAGGGAAGGGCTTCTCCTGGGTCGGGTTTGTAACCAAAAGGAGCTCTCTAGGCAAGGACGTCAAGGTGAGACTGTCCCAGCGCCCATCAATCTGCAGCCACCACCCCCCCCAACCCAGCACTGTTGTGTGACCTTTTCCACTCTTCACACCTTGTGGCCTGCCTGTTACCAATTAAACTACTCGAGGGCAAACGTCTTGGGGTTGTCCTCAGAATGGGAGACCAAATCAAGTCCCCTCTTCTACCAGCCATGGGCAAGGCAGAAATTAAGCCCTGGTCTCATGACTGGCAATGCAAAGCCTGAATGTTTTCAGGTAACCACCAAAGGGTGGAGTGAAAGTTGATTAGTGAGTTACATGGGAGAAGGGCTTCCTGTCCCTGTTTGCTCAGAGCACTCCTTACACAGCACAATCAATAAGTCCAAAGAATGTTTCCAGCTCCAAATATGTGACAGTGCTAAATGCTCAGGGGCACAGTGAAGAAACCAGAACATTGCCTAGCCTGCCAAGAGTCCACTGTTTATTTAAAGATGTGTCTGCAACTGTCCCCTCAAAAAGTCAATGTCATGGGGGGACGGGGGTGTGTGGGGCTAGATTAAAAGAAACATACAACCAAATACAATGAGGGAAACTTCCTTGGTCCCTGGTTTTAAGGGAAAAAAAAGACAAGAAATATATTGTGTGAACAACTGGAGAAATTTTAATCTTAGGTGATATTAGGGAGTTCTTGCTACTTTTCATTGGATGTGATGAATGACAGTTTTGTGGTTTCATAAGATAAAGTTGTTCTTTGTTGGAGATGAATGTTGGAGAAGTATTTAGGGGTGAAGGGTCATGATGTCTGCAACTTGCTTTCAAGTTGCTTTCAATGGTTGGACAATAATATACATACTGGATCTGGAGATCAATAGATCGATAGATGACAGAACAAATACGGCAAAATGCTAACAATTGCTAAACCTAGCTGGTAGATATACGGAGCTCAACTCAATGTTTTATAATAAAAAAGTGTTATCTGACTCAGAGATTGACATATGTATTTTTATATGTGTGCATATACGTATATACAAATGAACGTGTGTATACACGCCTATCTATATATATCCACATGTATGGATATACATATAAATAACAAACATATATATACAAAATTCTGTTTCCTGCAAGGAAAACCACTAATAACATCTAACACAAGACTTATCAGGGGTCATGCTATCCAAGTGCTAAGGTCACAATGTGAGCCAGTCTATCTGATTTCTCTTTTCAGGGAAACAAAGGTCTATTGTTAAAGGGTGTATCATAGCAACTGTGATCAGTGCTTTATTATTTTAAGCATTTTCACATACATCCTATCATTAGATCAGCGGCTGACAAATTTTTTCTGTAAAGGGACAGACAGTAAATGGCTCTGTGGGACAAACAGTCTCTGTCACAACTATTCAGCTCCGTCCTTGTGGTGTGAGAACAGCCACGGGTTATGTGTCAATGAAACTGCATCCACAAAACGGGGGGCAGGCTGGATTTGGCCCAAGGACCACCCCTGGTCAACCCCCAATTTAGATCCTCTCAATGATGGGTAGGTACTATTTTTAACCCCATTTTACAGATGAGGAAACCAAGGCTCAGCAAGGTTGACACTGTTCAGTTAGTTAAGTAGTAAAATCAGCAACAAACCCGGATGCTCAGACTCCAACATTCATGTTCTGTTTCTACCTATCATGTTTCCACATCTGTGTCTTGAAAGTAAAAGATGAAAGACAGAGTAGAAAAAGACAGGAAACCATCTGTGAACAGGATCCCATTTGTTCTCAGTGACTTCCCTTTCCTCAGGATAGCAGGGGCTCCGGGTATTCCTGCCAATGGAAGAAAAGGCTAGACACGCTTTTCTCTAGGGCCACAGCTATGGAAGGATGAAGAACCCAGTCCTTTGAAAAATGTCCACTAAGGAAAAGAGACAGCCTCATGATGAAAAAGCAATCAATACATGAGCTTCCAACTTCAAAACTGGTATAAGAACTTGCCTCGATCTTGACATCTAAACGTTTTAGTTAAGCTTTCTATTTTGAAATAATTGTAGATTCGCATGCATTAGAACTAATGCAGAGATCTCTTGTGCCCTTTATCCAGTTCCCCCTACGGTCATTTCTTGCAAAGCGATAGTACCATATCATAACCAGGACGTTGACATTGATGCAGTCAACACACAGAATCTTTCCAACACCCAAGGACCCCCTGTTCACCGCTCTTCCCTCCCATCCCTATCCCCTCCTTCATCTTGGGGAACCAACAGCCTCTTCTCCATCTCTATAACTTCACCCCTGCAATCACATTCCACAAATGGAATCATACAGTATGTAAACTCAGCGTAGTTCTCTTGTGGTTCAGCCAGGTTGCTGAAGGCATCAGGGTTCCTTCTTATTGCTGGGGAGTATTTCAGGTTCTACCTGGAGCCACTCCCAAGCCACTTGCGACACCACCTTGTTATCAGCCTCCTTATGGGTAACTTCCTCTGCATCTTCTCCCCACACGACCAACTCCCCCCACCCACCGCCACATAAAAGCAGCAACAATTGCAACACTATCTTCTCCCTTCTCCCTTCTCCCTCTCTCTTCTCTCCAACCTCTCCCATCCCACTGAGAACATCCTCGAACCTTATCTTTCCAGAAATCACATCTCTTGACCCAGATTTCCTGTCAAGTGAATAGTCTGGCATAGAATATCTCCAGAAGGGTGATAAAAACAAGGATGTGTTGGTTGCCTCTAGAAAGGGTTGGGGGGCTGGGAACAGGGGAGGGGCAGAGACTGACTCTGTGCTGTATTGGGGGAAAATGATGACCTCTTGAACTGTATATCTATTCGAAGTATAGCGTTCCACACTCCCTGCACTTCACTGCTAAGCAGCCCCCCTGGGAGATATTTTCTTTAAAAATATGATTTTTTTCGGGTCACCTGGGTAGATCAGTCAGTTAAGCGTGTGCCTTGGGCTCAGGTCATGATCCCAGGGTCCTGGGATTGAGCCTGCTTTTCCCTCTCCCTCTGCTCCTCCCCCTGCTTGTACTCTCTCTTTCTCAAATAAATAAAAATCTTTAAAAAATATGATTTTTTTTCATGTGCCACATACTGTTCTCTTCTTAACCGGGCCCCAGTTTATTTGATCAAATCCCAGGTGTTCGATGTCTTCTCTGTGCCCAAATCGTTGACACTAAGAAGAATGTCCTGACCACCTTCCTCGTACTTGGATCATTGACCACATCTCTGATTATTTCCTTAGAAATTGCTGAGAGTGACCCACCAGACAGATTTCTCAAAGTGAACTCCGGGATCAAAGAGGCTCCACCTCTAGCCCCAAGTGCTCCCTGCAGAAAGTAGGAACGTAGAGGCCGAGGGATGCCCTTCCCACACCACTCCCAGCTTGGCATGTTTCCAATCCTTGCTCCATTATTAAGTCAAAACATGTTACCTCCTGCTGCTCACTTACATTTCTTTGATTACTGCTGAGGTTGACAATGTGTTCAATTTTTCATTTGCAATTATTTATTGCCCAATTGCATTTTCTCCTCCCTGAATTGTCGGCCCAGAATCTTTGCTCGTTTTTCTTTAAGGATCCTCGTCTCATTCTTACTAGTTAGTGTGAGTATTCTGTGGATTGAAGGACATGACTCTAATATATTTGGACATGTATTTGTTTTCATAGTTCATCTTTGGCTTTTCATTTTCTATAGGGAAAAGATACATACGTGTGTGGAAATTAAAAATTTTTTAAGGGGTCAATTTATGAATTTCTTTCCTCAGGGATTTTTTTTCTATTGTTTTTATACTTGGAAAGAAAGAACTTATCCAGAGAGCACCCAAGCAGCGGCATCCATATGCTCTTCTAAATTTATCTATGATTTTACTCATGGATAACTTTACGTTACGTATTTCCTTCATGCAACTGAAATTTATTTGGAATACAGGATGAAGTGAGACTCTTGACTGATTTTTTTAAGAGTCAAATTTTCCCCTAAATGATTTATTAGCTATTTATTAACCAAGCTATCCCTCCGATCATGTGGGAGTGCTTCCTTTAATGCAATTAAACATATTAAGTTTATACTGAGAATAAATTTTTGAGCTCTCTGTTCTGTCCCTTGATCTGCCAGTTTATTCTTGATTTAATGCAATTCTCTTTAATAATTATAGCTTTCTAATATGTTCACTGTTTGGAAGGGTAGGTCCCCTCCACGACTCACTCTTGTTATCAAAAATTCCCGGTCACACTTAATGATTTATTCTTCCTAATCAGGTTCAGAATCATTTTGTCAAGTTCCTCAAGTTCTCATAGAATGGTAAGTTCCATGCATTCTACCTCGGCAACCTCTTTTCCATCCATGCATTGACTTTTGTTTCCACTGTACCTTCCCTAGATCTGTGCATTGCTTTCCTGGTAAATACTTGAATTTTCTCCCAATGAACTTAGGAGTTGGTGCACTCAGGACATCTGGAGACCCCCCGGTGAGGAAGTCAGCAGGTCCTTACACAACAGCAGGTTAAACTCAAGCTGCACAATCAGTATTCTCTGCACACCAATGTGGCAAACTCTATCGTTGCTCTGAAATGTCTGGTGTCCCTCCCTCAGGGAGGACTGTACTTTCTTGCCCTGTTGAGGACAGCCTTGGTCACATGACTTGCTTTGGCCAACTGTCCTCATGTCAAAGCAATAATGTGTCACTTGCTGAGCTAACTCGATGAAGCATCTCCCGACCCCCAGCCCCCCAAAAAGAATGCCATCTCCCCCTCTTCGCACTCCGTGCATGCTGGTGACTGTGACAGGCTGGGTTTCCAGCTGCAGCCATGGTGAATCTGTCACCCACCCACTAATCAGAGGCAAGTCTCTTGAGGGCACAGACTGGCTATAGCACCTTAGTATTCCTCGTGGTGTCTGCTCCAACTCATATGCGGCGGGCGGTCAACATATTTATCTGTTGAATCGAGGAAGGCAAACAAACCACTGGTTTGAACTTATAAAGCAGAAGTTGGATGTCCTTTTTCCATTCCCTCTTTCTCGGGCCACCCTGAGACCAATGCTCATTCTAAAAATAATCACAATGGTTTGTAAAGAGGAGATTTCCATGTGCCTATAAAACCCCATCATTGACATTTATACCTATGTTCTATTTCTATCCAAAATTCATTATATTTTTCCACTCTTTACTCCCAGGAATGGAAAATGGATTGTAAAAACAGGCCAATGTCTTACAGGAAACTTCTCCATCCCAGAAAAAAACAGAGAGGGACTCTTCAGAGGAAGCGGATAACACTGCCCCTGCGTGTTGAAGAGCCAAGGACCTGCGTTTGGAATGTGTTGTACTCGGCCGCCCCCTTGCGACGCTCTCCGTAAAGATAATGTCACCAGCCTTGTCTTGGAGACAGAGACATAGAGGCTTTGAAGAAATAGCCTTCACAGGAAATGCCTCCTGAAGTTGTCTGCACAGGAAATATGTACAAAAGGAGAGGATGAGATAGAAAGTGGACAGATCTGTTTTATTCTCAATTGACGCATCACGGGAATATTTTCCGTTGTATTTCCTGGGTCAGCGTGGGAAGTGGGGTGCTCTCCCCCCCTCCCTCCTCTGTAACCTGCCTTTGTTTTTCGGAGAGAAGGGTTTTTACTCACAGCTACTCTCTTCGCAGCAAGCTCTCCCTCTACTCGCACCTCTAAGCCAAAGACTTGTCTCCCCTCAGCCTCCTGGAGCTGGGGACAGTGACTTTTAGGGCTGGAGGGACTACTCCATAGTGTACCCGACTCTTCTGGAGGGCGGGCATCCTGGCAATCTCTCTCCTCTCCTATTTCTGATCTTCCCTTAAGGATTCTCAATGAAAAAGCAAGACTGCAGAATCTACTCCATGAACAGGCTCCCAACCAGAGATGGGGGAGGGCATCTCTGACCTGAGGTGTGCTTTCTAACCTGGAGTCCGGTATTTACCTGATGCAGGACACCTTAGAGCAGTGGGATGGCTGCAGGGCCCCCAACACTGGGAGGTAACCCCAGGGGCCACCCACATGCATTTCTCTGCTGTCAATTCTGCTTCCCTCGGTCCCCACATCTCATCTCCTCTTGCACCATCAATAAGATGAGGCAAATATTTTTCTACTTGAAAAGAACCTGAGTCCACGGGAGGTGAATCATATGCCAAAGCCTACCCATTGTGTTAGAGTGGGGCTGATATGCAGCCTTCCACATGTACCTATTTGGTCTTCATCCCTGTTCCTGGCACAGAGCTCCTGAAACCCCTGGAATTTCCTAAGTGATGAGAGCCCTAAAGGTGACTTTTGTTATGTTAATGAGGTGACTTTGGGAAAGAACCTGAGGCTGGAGCTGGTTACCAGGGGAAGCAGCCCTGTGACTGGAAGGTTGGAACTTCCAGCCCCATCTCCCAAAACTCCAGGGAGGAGTGGGGGCTACAGGTTGAATCAATTGAATCAATCATGCCTGCGTAATGAAGCCTCCAGAAAAACCCAGAAGGTCAGCGGTCGGGGTTGGGCGAGCACATAGGTTGGTGAACACACAGAGAGGCAGGGAGAGTAGGTGCCCGGAGAGCATGGAGGCCCTCCGCACCTTGCCCTGTGCTGGTCCTGAATTATATCCCAGGTAGTAAACCCGAGATCTAGTGAGAAAAATGTTTCTCTGAGAGTGTGAGCTGCTCTAGCAAATTACTCAAACCCAATGAGGGGATCATTGGAATCTCCAGTCTATAGCCTGGGGCCCAGGCCACAGGTGACAATCTGGCCTTGTGACTGGCATCTGAAGAGGGGGAGCAGTCTTGTGGGACCGAGCCCCTGACCTGTGGTTCCTGATGCTCTCTCCTGGTAGACAGTGTCAGAGTTGAGTTTGACTGCAGGACACCCAGCTGGTGTCTTTATCCACCACTCACGATTCATCTCGGGGCTGGACAGCCGCCACCCTCACAAAATCGGGATTTGGGGATTAGCAAGGAGGAAGAAAGAATGGCTGTTAACGAGGCGACTTTGACCGGGGAATGGGTTTGGGCCCTCGCATACTGTCAGGGATCGAAGTTTATACAGTTTTCTCGGGACACTTAGGCCGGTGTTCACCTGACCTCCAGGCTCTTCAGAGGAGGCCCATCGCTGTTGTGGATGAAAGGGATGAGGCCAAAGGCTTGGGAAGCACCGAAGTTTCAGAAATCACATGAAAGGTCTGCATTACCACACAGGGAAAGAGCCAGAAAGGACGGAAATGGAAGTCTGGCTCTGCCTGACCCTTTGGCCTCATACGAACTTCTAAAACAGAAGATGAAGAGCAGAGATTTTTAAAAGGAAAAGCAATTCAGGTGCGAGTTGGGGAGGACACTCATTTCACACAGCTTTTCTCCAGGGCAGCCGGCCCCCTGCACACGTTTGCACACGGAGCAGCCCGGGTCTCTGCCCGAGGCTTTCACGTTTGCTCGGTCGCACACACAAAAGGGGGAGGAGGGCGCATGGCCGCCAGTGGGGAGTAGAAACACAAAGACAGGCCTTTTCCTCTGCCTACTGACATCTTTTTGGGGGACCTCGGTCTACAAAAAAAATAATAATTTCCATTTTGGAAACCAGCCAGTCTGCTCTTGCGTTCACTCACTTCCACGAGCCCGAATCCCAAGGTGGGCTCACCACCTCCCAGCCCATAAAATGCCAAATCAGCAAAACCTCTGAGCTCTCGGTTTTTCCATCTGGAAAGCAGGAGAGAATGCATCCCTGCCCTCCCGCCCTACCTGGGTGTGCCGAGGAGAATAAATGAGGCCGCCTGCGAGCCAGGAATTCTTCTCCACGCCCTGCCCTCCCTCACAAACCGCTCCACGGTCCCCCCTGCAACAGGGCCTCCCAGCAGTTCCAACCATGTGTCCAGAGGAGGTAAACGGATTGGCACTGTCACTGGGATCCTCCGGGAAGCAGACCCGAGATGGAGTTGGGAGGCAAGAGGTTTGCCGGGGCGATGCTGTGAAGGGTCAGGGGAGAGGCAGCAGGGCTGGGCCAGAGCTCAGACGCCCATGGGAATGGAATGGGAGGCTTCCACCAACCCCACCGCGGCCCCTCAGCCACGGAGTCCCGCGCTGGGCAGAGGTGGCCGGGCCCTTGCATCCCCGCCGCGCTCACCACCGGCGGCAGGCTCCCTCTGCTCGAGAGCTGGGATGGAGGCTGGAGGCACGTGTTACAGCTGGATGCTGTCAGATCACTGTCCCCCCTGCAGCTGAACAAGGGCTTCCTTAACGGGATGTCTGAACGTGCACCTCCACCATCGCTGTGTGTGTCTGTGTGTGGATGTGTGTGGACATACACAACACGTGAGCTGGTGTGGCTTATATCGTGTGCCCTAAAAATACATCACAAATTGAAATTTCATAATGATGTGATGCAAAATACAGCAACAGGTGTCTGCGTGTTTTCCTCCTGCTCCGCTCCACTGATTGTCTGGCCTTGAGTCCACTCTGAAGACTGCGGCTCTAGGACACCCCTGGACACCCCTGGACATGTGGCTTGTCATGGGGCGCCCCCCCCATCTCTTGCCTGGGCTGCGCTGGTTTCCCCTGGACCACAGAAGTGACAGGGCTGGGAGAAGGGACACAGTGAAGGGGCGCTTATCCTGTCCTTGCATTGGGTTGTCAAAAACTTGAGATCCACCGGGGAAGCCACATCACGTCCATGTTCACAACATAAATTCACAAAGGTCCAAACCAAATGTAACCACATGGGGAGCTGTGCACCTCTCAGTCCTACGGTGAAGGAGCCGGCAGGAGACAAGGTCCTTCAGACGCTAACAGGAGAGGACGGACACCTTGATAAAGCATCTCCAATATCGCCCCACAGTTAGATCCTTCACCCACGTGTTGAGAATCCCCAAGACTATGATCATGATCTATGATCATGATGTATATTATGATGGACACAACTAGTTGGGGAAAACCACTCCTAGGATTTCTCTATTACCGTTTGAAGGACCACACCTGCAACTCTCAGCTAAAACCCTCAGCTGAATCAAAGTTCCCTCCCAGGGAAAATGAGCCTACACTTCCCTGCCCTACCAGGAGCAAACAAAATCTGGTCCACGGCATTCACCTTCGTTTTCCATTACAGTCCCTCCAAGAAACTGTCCTGTGGGTGAAGAGGTTTTCGAAACAGAGGATAAGGTCGTTCTATCCGACTGCGGACGCATTCAGTGCCAAACCACAGGGCCACTGAGTCGCAGCGCTGAGAACCAGACCATAGCTGATTGCCTGTGACTGTGAGCTCCACGGCCCAGCTGGCCGGCCTGTTTCTGGTCTAATTCTATCTCTGCAAGGACTGTGTTGAAGATGGAACTTGTTTCCTCATCCTGCTTTTAATATCTGGGGGTTTGTATACACGGGAGAAATGGATTTTAAAGGTTGGACAACCCCATAGAAGAGAAGCATGAAGAGTCTTTGGAATTTTCTTGGGTCAAGTAAGCGTTAACTCATTCTTAATCACACGATACAAGGAGTTTAGGGACACACAGGAATTTCACGGGCAAGTCGGAAAAACGATTTTCCTTTTAATTCACGAGGCAGAGTTAGTTGGGCTGGACTTCCAACTTACACGAGCAAACTTGGGTCAAAGACAGTGTCAGCCAGGAGCGGGGGTGGTGACTGAGTGGGTGCCGGGCACCTGCTCGTCAAGCCCTGTGAGGTTGTGCCATTCTCAGCCCCTTTATATAACGAGACAAAGGGAAGGCACTGTGCCACAAAGAGAGGGTGCTGGATTCGAAGTCCAGAGCCCGTGTGCTTAACTACCCCTTGGTAATAAAAGGGGAGTTTAAGGAAGAATGGGAAAAGAAGAAAAATACAAATTTATAAAACTATAAATGTTATAAAAAGAAAAATATAAATATTATAAAATACATACAACTTTATGAAAACAGAAGCTTAAGGCTCACTGTTTATATAAATCAGTGTGTGTGTATACAATCAGCCTCTTAACTGAGAGCCTGGTCGCGACCAAAGATACCACCTTATTTTAATGGACCGAGACTACTTCATGTTTTCATTTTATTTTATAAATCTATTTTGACCCACTCATACCATCTCTTCCAGCAAAAGTAAAAACAAAAGAACACTTAGATCCTTTCTTCAACTGCCACTTCGTTTACTGCTGTAAATCACACAAACTTTTCTCATTGACTTATAATTTCAACAAAGCTTTATATTTGTATAAAAATGATGTAGGGTTTCATTTATCCCTGTCCCCACAATCATGCTCCCATTTGAATAATCGGAATGTGTCCCACTTGATGCATTGAAATCCACATTTATAAAAGACCTGGCCAGTGCATAAGGCAGTGCAAGTCTCTTCTCCCAAACCTCCTCTGCACCAGGTCTGGCTGGAGTAACAACCCTGTTAGTCAGTTTAGCGAAAATCCCCCATCCCTGAAATCCGATCACCTTGTCCTGCCTTCAGCAAGAGTTGGTTGAGCAAGAATTCTTCCCCACCCACTGGCCCTCCTCCCCATTGACTATAAATCCCCAGCTGCCTTTGCTGTATTCCGAGTTGCCTGATCTGTCACCCCACTGCAATAGTCCTGACACCTATCGAAATAGCCCTGAATAAAGTCTTCCTTACCATTTTAACAAGTGTCGAGGCAATTTATTCTTTTTATTTCTTACCTTTTAAAGTAACCTTTATGCCCTATGTGGGACTCGAACTCATGACTCTGAGATCAAGAGTTGCACGCTCCACTGACTGAGCCAGCCGGGCGCCCCCAAATAATGTATTCTTTGACAGGCAAAACATCTCACCACTGACCCTGTCTGAAAGCACTGGAGTAAAAGAGTATTCATAGAATACCTTAAAATGCATTATTGCAAATGAAGTGTTCTGAGAGTATTCCAGAAGGGCTTTCTTTGTCTCATCTCCCGGGCAGTTTTGTTTACTCCACGGGATTCAGAGGCGATTCTCGGTCATTATTCGGATGTCACCCCATTACAGACCCCATCACCTCCAGCTGGACCAACAAGGTCCTTCCTCCTCTCCTGTCTCCAATTCGCCTCCACCAGTAACTCCCCCATGTCATTTGCAATAATGACCATGTTCCCAGCTTCCTAGTTCTGGGCCACCGCATCCAGCCTCCCTAAACAAATCCTATGTTCCGGAACATATCCCATGTTCCAGTACCTTCCGGCCCCTTCACTTTTGCTTGTGACATCATCATCGTCCTGCAGTGTCCCGATGCTAGCTCGCACCCTCTTGGGTGTCAACACCACTCCTCTTGACTTCAAGCAAGACGGGTAGCTATTCACTGAACAACTGAACAAATGTCACCACTCAATTTAATAGAATGGAAAACAATCAGGGGAAATTTTTTTTTTATTCTCATGTTAATCCCCTACATTACATCATTAGTTTTAGATGTAGTGTTCCATGATTCATTGTTTGTGGATAACACCCAGTGCTCCATGCAGAATGTGCCCTCCTCAATACCCACCACCAGGCCAACCCATCCTCCCACCCCCCTCCCCTCTAGAACCCTCAGTTTGTTTTTCAGAGTCTATCGTCTCTCATGGTTCGTCTACCCCTCTGATTTCCCCCGCTTCATTCTTCCCCTCCCGCTACCTTCTTCTTCTTCTTTTTTTTTTTTCTTAACATATATTGCATTATTTGTTTCAGAGGTACAGATCTGAGATTCAACAGTCTTGCACAATTCACAGCGCTTACCAGAGCACATACCCTCCCCAGTGTCTATCACCCAGTCACCCCATCCCTCCCACCCCATCCCCCACTCCAGCAACCCTCAGTTTGTTTCCTGCGATTAAGAATTTCGGGGGAAATTTTTTAAAAAGAGTTATTTTCTGGAAGAACCTTGTATCCTGACCTCGCCTGAGCCTGACGAATTTAAATCATTCCAAGCAAACAAGTGCCCCCTTGTGGCCATGGCTGGCAGTACATCATCCCCAACAAAAGCGGCCAATTCCCCGAGAGGAGAGAGGGAGAAAGGAGTTTGAACTTTGGAAAAGAGGGAGTTTACCTGTTCCCATAATTGGGACAGGATATTTGCAGCCCTGCCCCTCCTGCACTTCCTGTTTGGGTCGTTGGCATCACCCCGTATCTGTCTCCAAATTTAAGAACCTAGATGTTGCTCACCCATATCCTATCAGCCACGAAGTCTGGGGTGTTCTACCTCCTACATCTCTCTCTCCAGTCGGTTAATCTGTGCTCCACACTTGTCTCATCTGTAAAATGGGCACGATAAGATCTCCTCCCTCAGTTGCTGTCAGGATTGCATATTATGTTTTAGTGCCTGCTAGGGCTGGAATATGCAAACACGTCTTTATTTCTCTTGCTCACAGCTCTTTGCACTTAGGTCCCCTCCCTAACTCTCCAAACATATGGCTCAGACCCTTGAAATGGCAGCAGTACTGAGTTACTTACGGTTCCCCAAACACACGTCGTGAGTTCACGCTTCAGTTCTTCATGCAAAGGAGCAGCTCCCAGAGTGTGGTCCCTAGGGCAACAGCGTCAGCCTCAGCATCCCCTGGGAACTTGACAGAGACAAAGATTCTCAGGCCCCACCCTGCACTCACTGAATCAGAAACACAGGGTTGGGCTCAGTGATCTGTGTGTTCACAACCCCTCCGGGTGCACACTTCATTTTGAGAACCAATGGTGTGTACCCCATCCTCTGCTGGGCGTGTGCTCACTGTACCTGGGAGCTTGAGCACTGGTAAACTCCTCTGCATCCCTTAAAGCCCTTCTATAAGGAGCCTGGCCTGGCCTCATGGCCCTGGAGAGGGCTACTCATGCTCACCTCTGCACTAACACTGTATCTTGATCACACATTATAGATGTTCTTATCAGACCGTGCTATAATCATTTGTTTAGAAGTCTCTCTCCCACTAGGTAAAACCTACGTAGCAAGGAGCATGTCTGGTAATATCCTCTGTATTTTCAGCCCCTGGCAAAGTGGCTTTCACTTGGGAGGACTCTCAATGAAACTTCACCTACTTGAGCCGACTGGCAGCTTGGCTGGTTGTCAAGAGGAAGGATATAATTTTCTAATTGATGGAGCCCTGGTTTCAGATTCAGGATATCTGGTGCTCTTCTCTTTACACATACCTTTTAAAAAATTTTTTATTTGCAAATCATATATACCCATCTCTCCATTTCATCTACAAGAAGTGAAGTATTGACAAGGTTCTGACCCCTTTAAATTTCTTAACTGAATTTTCTGACCGTCTTTATAGGCTGTGATTTCCTCCCCAAGACCGTAGCACTTGGCCTTCAATTCAATTCAACAAATAACATGATGTGTGGCATAATGGTGGAGAAGGCTGGCCCTGGCTTTCTGCAGGAAGTGCTTCTTGCTATTTACTAGAAGCAAGTCCTTGGCCAGGTTAACCTCTCTGATAATGACAGCCGGTATTGATTGCATGCTCCCTCTGTGCAAGGCCCCTCTACTAAGCACTAACCTGCATCATCTCCCTTCAGCTTTATGATAAACACATGCAATAAGTACAAATATCATGCCCATTTTACGGATGAGGCATCTGAGGCACAGAGAGGTCAAGCAACTTGCTCAAAATCACACAGCTAGTAAACAGGGGACTGGGATCAAAGCCAGGCAAAGGGCCTTCAAAATCTACCCCTATTGTGATGCTTTTTTTTTTCTAATTCTGCATCCTAAATATTCTTCCAAGATGCCACCTTCCTTTTTTGTCTCTTTTTTTCATTGTAATCAAATATACAGAACACACAACTTGCCACGTTAACCATTTTAAAGCATACAGTTCGGTGCATGAAGTCCATTCACACTGTTGAGCGGCCGCTGCCACCATCTCCAGAACTTTTTTTTCCCAAACAGAAACTCTGTCCCCATGAAACACGAACTCCCCATTCTCCCTATCCCCCAGACCCTTGCAGCCATTCTATTTTTTATCTATGAACATGACTACTCAAGGTCCCTCATTTAGGTGAAATCATACAGTATTTGTCCTTTTGTGACCAGCTTATTTCACTCAGCATAATATCCTCAAGGTTCACCCATGTTGTAATGTGTGTCAGAATTCCCCTCCTTTTTAAGGCTGAGTAATATTCCACCATGTGGATAGATTACATTTTGCTTATTTGTTCATCCGTTGATGGGCACTTGGGTTGTTTCCACCTTTTGGCTGCTTTTGGCCAATCCTATGAACATGGTGTACAATATCTGTTAGAGTCCCTGCTTTCAGTTCTTTGGGGTATGTACTCAAGTGGGATTGCTGGATCTTACAGTAATTTCAGGATACCTGAGTTTGGGGTTAGCTTTGCCCCCTCACTTCTGCATGTCACTAAACGCTCTTTTCAGCATCCTGTGCATAAAATAGAGATAGAATATCTTTTTCCCCTCTGAATTGCTATGGCCATTACAGTAAGTATGTTAAGATAGAGATCTCAAATTCTAAAATGTAAAGGTAGTTTATAAGTTCCACCTATCGTCGCCTCAAGAGAAGGAACTTTTTAACCACTCATAGGTTCGTAAGTGGGTCTGGTCTGTAGGCTACAATCTGCACTCCTGTGTTGCTAAAAACCTTCCCCTTCTTAGAGCATTCTTATACTTCGTGGAACTCTTTTTGGTCAGATAATGGATTTTGATGACCCCCCACAGGAAAGAAACGGGGAAAGAATATTAATCTGCTGACACACGTGCTTGGGAATTTTGGAACCCCAAAGAACTGCATTATCAATAGGCTGTCTTACTAGAGATGATCCTTGGCACACTCCACCATGCATTGTCCAGAGTTTTTTAAAACACTGTCATTTGCCATATGAGTTACATGCAATGGTCTGAGTCCTTGGAATGAAACTATTTCATCAATCCACAGCACAAATGAAGTAATGGTTTGTAACTTAAAGATGTACATACTGGACTATCAATTTTCATTTTATATCATCCCAAAGAAATTGCCTGATAAAATCACATCATGCTTTTTAAATATAATACTACCTCTTGCAAAAAATCATTAATTATATCTTATATTAATCATTAATTAATGATAGCTTTTTCATCTTTTGAATGAGTGATTATTAATTACATCTTTTTATCTTTTGAGAGATCAGTTAAAGCCTAGATATAGTTGATAGAACTTAGAAAGAACAGAAAATTTGAAAATATGAAACAAAGTAAATGCACGTGGAGCATGAGATTCAACATTTAAATCAGATAAGAAAGGCATAAAGTGGAGAGAGAATGGGTGAAAACTTGGCACCATGAAGTTTTATAAGACACCCACAAATACTTTCACAGCATTTATGGTGAGTCAGAAAAATACTTTATGGATAAAAAATATATATATCTTTTAAAAGCAATTCGGAGAGCAAGTGAACAGCTTCTGAATCCTCATAAGGGGAAAAAAAATGTTTAGAAATTTGCACAGAGGTTGGGGACTGGGATGGAGGATAGCCGCCCCCCCACACACACTGACCACTAGAGGGAGCAAATCCATGCATCTCAAGCCTCACCACTGCTTCATCTTCCAAAGGGAAATGATGCCAAATTACCGGCCCCAAAATAACTAAGGAATTAATTTTCGGCCTCTTTGGCCACGTGACATAGAGCTGTCAGGTTTTTGATGTTCAGTGTCTCTTCCTTCCCTATGTAAAATAACTTTGGCGTTTAACTCTGCCACACTAATAAACTGTGCCTCGGGGATTTTGTATTATTTAGTTTTGTTTTAAAATGTATCAACTCTAATCAAGGGGAGAGCAACACTATTTCCAGTAAAAACTGAATAGCAACGTAAATTGTTCTTCCATCTTAAAGGGGTTATTTTTGTTTTGTTTTGTAAAGGAAAAACAAACATCTCACTATTTTATGGTCTGCACAGAGAACGTAAACACTTCCGTATATGATTAATATTCTACTCCCCATGAGTGAATCAGCAACTTCTAGATTCCTGTTCTTTATAAGGAAGAAAAAATGAACCCCAGGTGGGTCTTCCCCCAAATTATTGGCTCTCACCCAACCCATATAACTTGCCTTTGCTCAAGGAACGTAAGCTAATTTAATCATCTCCTTCAAAACTAAATCACGAAGGCAAATAAAATATAATTAATTCCAAAACAACATAGCTATCTTGCTATTCCACAGTCATGGAGATTATTCAAGCCATTGCTAAATAAAACTGCAAAATAAAATTGAATATTAAAATTGTGTCACTACACAGACGCAATGATCAGAGGACCTTGGGGAACTTGTAAGCTATTCTATGCATTTTCTCTGAGAGAGAAAAAGAGCAGAGAGACGCTCCTTGGTGTTAAGCTACTGGTGAGGAACACAAGCCGTGTCCCCATAGCCATCCCTGAGTAGCCTCTCAAATCTTCAAGAATTTCCTGCATTGAGCACATGAGGTCAACAACAATCTCTATCTCCCAGACAACCTGCAGCCCAAGGATCTCTTGAGGATCTTGATTAGCACTTACACTAAGACAGAAACACTTACGCAGAGAAGAGCTATTCACGCGCCCTCCTGCCACTCACTCTGGGGAAGGGGAAACAACTTGGCCAACATGAAAAGCCAGAGCACTGGGGCAATCAGAAAAAGACCTGGAAATACTGACTCACTAATACCCAAGATGCATGATCAAAGACGAGAGATCACAGGCTTTGGTTCCCGTTTCCTTCTTTCCTCAAAAATGACTGTTGGATAAATTTAATTTTGTTTATTCACATGAGGCAGACATTTCAGTTGGGCTGGTCGTGCCAGATAGTTTTGCTAGCTAAAACTTTGATGGTACATGGTCAGTGTGCACTGCCCTTGACCTGGACAAGAGGGGCCCCCACTCGGACCCTCGCAGGAGCCAAAGGGTGAGCCAACCTGGAGCCCTAGCTCTACACCAGACTCCCAATATCTCTGACCTGGACGTTCCTTCCCAAACAGCCCAGGCTTGCTGCCATAGCCTGCATGAGCCTCTTCTTCCAATGCCCTCTCCCAAGAGCAGGTGGCTGATATAGACACTCCAGCGTGAGGACCAACAAAGGGGCAACTGTGGGGCGGGATGGGAGTGGGGAATGGCCAGTCTTTGGACTGTGGTCGGGGGTGTCCACCCTCCTGGACTGCCATGTACCACCATTGAACACTGAAGGGTCACAGCGGTCTGAAGTTGGGCAGCCTTTCAGTAGGAGAACACAACATTTTATGGACCACTTTGTTAGCTTGGTTATAACTTTTACACTCATAAATCAAGCTAACACAGTGTTCGGTATGAATGTGGGTTTCCATTTCAATAGATGTGGGTCTCTATTTGTACTCTTGCCCAAGCCCCAAAACACAATACAGGCTGCATTATTCAGGGTTCTCCAGAGAAACAGAACCAATAGGATCTATAGAGATGTAAAGAGAGAGATTTATTATTAACGGATTGGCACACATACATACACGCACCCAGCATGAGTCTGTGGGGTTCGGTAATAAAACGCAGGGCAGTGCAGTCCATAAAAGTCAAATTGCAGAGTTGGGAGTGAGAACTCAAAACAGCGGGCACGGGCTGTGAACGTAGGAAACATAAACTGCACCACAGTTAAAAAAAATGAAAAAAAAGAAAATGTGTTGTGTCTGAAACATCCAATCCAAAAACAATGCTCTTAGGCTGTTTGCAAGGCACAGCTAACACAAAATGACACTGAGGTTTTGTTTTGTTTTTTAAAGATTTTATTTATTAATTTGAGAGAGCAGAGAGCACAGCTGAGGGTGGGGGGAGGGGCAGGCAGAGGGAGAAGCAGGCTCCCCACTGAGCAGCGAGCCCGATGTGGGGCTCAATCTCAGGACCCCGAGATCATGACCTGAGCTGAAGGCGGATGCTTAACCGACTGAGCCACCCCGGTGCCCCGACACTGAGGTTTAAAGGTCGCTGATCAAACATTCCAGACTAGATGGGCAAAATCTGGACAAGAAGAGTAATGAAGGGGAGAGGACCTTGCAAATATTAAAGCATATAATAGAGATACTGTAATTAAAAATATTTGAATGGAATAGAAATAGACCCAAATATATATGAGAAGTTTGGCTTGTAATGCAGCTGACGTTTCAAATCTGTGCAGAGACGACTTAATGAACAGTGGTAGGATAACTAGCTAGCCATCGGAGAAAATGTTTTTCAGTTGAGTCTTTACCACCTTCCTTACAAAACCAAAGACTTAACATTTAAATCAAAGATTTACACATTTCCAAAAAAAGCATAACAGTAGTAAGAGAAAATATGGGGGAAATTGCCATGAACAGAGGACAGTTGGAAATATCCATTAAAACATTAAAAGGTGCACTTATCAATGTGTGGATATCGAACAGCCACTAAGGCACATGCTAAGTGAAAATCAATCACATGACAGCACAGGTACAGATTTTGATCATTTCTCCAGAAAAAGGCAAGATATGCACACACACGTTAGTATATTCTCGAAGGACTGTGCTGACACAGAACTCAAACACCATTTAAGAAGAGGGAAGCCTGGTATTTTACAAGGTACAACTGAAAACTAAACCAGGGGCATTGATTATACAATGAACAGCACAGAATTGGAAATACCACAGAGAAATTAACCAAACCAGAATCGCAGCGAAAAACAATTCCCTCAAGCACCTGCTAGGTCAAGTAGAAACAAGTAAATGTAATACTTCGGATTTGAATAATACAATAAATTAAGTTTAAAGGTATCAATTGCTTTGCAACTTCTCATGTTCAGGAAATTCCCCATTTCTTTGCCTAAATCAAACGCAATCCCACTCAGGCTCACTCATGCCGGGGTTGGCTTCCTCAGCCCCTGGCACTCAGGGATCCCACCTCTCCTGGAATAGACACTGCCACTCCCTCGAGGGGCAAAGCATTCCAGAACTCAAACATGCAAAATTCCTTTGTCCAAGGAGGCAGGCTGGTGCTCCTAGAATTACCTTTTCATGTTTTTATTGATTTGTCCGCAGTAGCAAAAAAGCCTCCACGTTCCTCCTTAACTCCCTGTCAGACAAGCCTGTGTAGTAGGTAGAAATTCCAGTATGCAAACTCGGGTCGGCACAAAAGATAACCTTATTGCTCTATTCTGAGTAAGAGTTCTAAAATTCTATTATGAGATCCCACATGACAGAAATGTAATTTGGGTTTTTTTGGTTGTTGTTGGTGTGTGTGTGTGTGTGTGTTTGTGGGTGTGTGTGCCTTCTGCAACCTTCTCCAGGGAAAGACTCCCTGTTTTTTGGTTTGTTACTGTTGTGTCAGTTCTTAAGAACAGAAATTGTACAGGCCAGATTCTCTAACAATGATTAATGAAAAAAGGGATACAATACAACTTGAAAACCTTAAATAAATTCCTCTGAATAATTCTTGGATCCAAGAGGCAAAAGTGACTGCAAATAAACACTGTTCAGAAAACGGTGACCATTTTCAACAACTACGGGTTGTAGCCAGAAGCTAGTGGTCGGAACTGAAACGTGGACACCACAGCCTTACGCTGGCTTTACTGTGATGGTTATAATGAAGTGTGTTTCTCTGAGGAAAATTGATTTAATATATTTATTATTAAACAGTAAGGAAATGAAGCATTAGACTAACAAAAAGCTAGAAAAAGAACAGCACAATAAAATTAAGGAAAAGAAGAGGATATGATTGATGATAAGAGAAGAGTAGTAATTACAAAATACACCCAGAAGAACTGATCATCAAATCCAATGTCCACTTCTTAGGGGATTTGGGAGCGGGGGAGGCTAACAATAAAATAGACATACTGGGGCAAGTATAATAAGAAAGAAAATATACACAATGGGAGGTATGAGAAAAGGTTATTAATCACAATGACAGTGAGAGCTAAGAACTTAAGAGTTATGTACATCTCTAAAATGAGATGTCCAAAAACAGGATGATTTTTCTGGGAAACTAGAAATCATCAATGGGACGCCTGGGTGGTTCAGTCAGTTAAGTGTCTGCCTTTGGCTCAGGTCATGATCTCAGGGTCCTGGGATCAAGTCCTGCATGGGGCTCCCTGCTCAGCAGAAGTCTGCTTGTCCCTCTCCCTCTGCCACTCCCCCCCACTCATGCACACTCCCTCTCTCTCTTTCTAATAAAGAAAGAACATCTTTAAAAAAAAAAAATGAGGGAGAAAATCTGAATAGTCCTGCAAAAAATGTAAGAATGTTGTCAACACATGGTAAACACCCCTACCTGTTGGATGGGCTGTATTACACTTTCAAAGCTCAAATGATTGATTAAAACATTAATACTAGACGTTGCCTTAATTCTGTACTTTTGGCAAGTGGAGAAGGACATAGATGTTAATCTACGTGCTATGTAATCTCTTCTAGAACAAAGAGTAAAAATAAAACTACTAAATCCTTTCTTAAATAAGAAGGCATAACTGAACCTCTTAAGATTATACCTGTGTCAATTTTCAAAAATTGGATGACCAAAAAAGGTGTTTTCCTTATTTTTCAATAAAATTGAAATTCAACTTTACTCAATAAAAATGAAAAATTCAATAAAATTTTTTAAAATTCAATAAAAAATTCAATAAAAATTTAAAAAGTCGCTTTCAATGATTCAGTACAGTAACAGATGAAAGGAGCGGGAACAGATGAGAATCTTGATAAAGGCCCTTATTAGTTTAAGGCCATAAAACATTTTACTCATCATTAACCCATCCAACAAGATGTGTTATATGATGCCATCTTGGTCACTCGTCTCTTAAATGATGTGGACTCATTTTGATTTCCTCTCCAGCTGTTAATTTGGAGAAGGAAGAGGATGTTCTGTTGTGTTTTATTTCCAAGTGGATAGGATTTTTGGCTCTTTCTCGGCAACTTCAATTTTTATTGTTATAGTCAGAGAACGTGACCTGTGGGGATTTTCCACATTCTGGAATTTAGTGAGATTTTCTCTCTGGGATAAAACATGGGTCAGTTTTTTGTGAATATTCCAAAAGGGTTGTTGGCACACAGTTCAAAGACAACTGACAGACTGTTTGTTAATAAAGCCAGTTGAGTAGTTAGATCCATCACAGTCTAGCTGATTTGCAGATTTCTGAGAGATGAGGATCAATATAGTCTGCTGTGATTAGGGATTACTGTCTCATTGTATTTCTAAAAACATAAACTCTCTCTCAAAGCTATGTTGGCCAAATAAAAGCATATAACTATCTTCTTGACAAAGTTCATAAATCGATGCCATTTACCTTGCACTCTACTTGGGCAATGCCATCACACTACTTGTGTCCTCTTTGGGAACATCTTCCTGGTGTTCTTCCACTCCCCCTTGGTATCACACTTCAGCCTTGGTGTCTCTTCCTGCAAGTGGTCTCTTGTCATCAACCTCTACACATGGTTGTGGTGAAACCTACCATTCGACTTGAAAATGTCTGCCAGTGGCAGAATTTAACCCATTCACATTTTCTAGGATCGATGCTTTGTTTAACTTTACTCCCACCATCTTGTTATACACTGTGCTTTTTAAAATTTCTTTTCCTGATGTTTACTGGATCGAGTGACCTGTCTTGGTGTGCAAGCCAGAGAGAGCCTGGTTCTCTCCCAACCTGTCACTGGCAGTAAGAGCGTCACAGCGACAGCTACAGAAACACGGCCTGCTGGCATCCCAGTCCCAACGTCCTGCTCACTCTCCATGGGACGCAGACAGTGCTTACCCTCCAGACTAAAACCCTGTGGGTCTCAAGCTTACCTCAGAAAGGCAGGAGGGGGACGCTTCAGGATAGAGGAGTGCCAGGGGTAAGAACATCTTGGAGACAGGATGAAGGCTCAAGATGACTGACTTAAATGTTAACGAAGACACATTACCTTAACTCTGTACTGCAGGCAAGTGGGACACAGAAATGAAACATGGAAGAACACAACACCAAGCGACAGAATAGGTTTATTTGAGAATCTAAATACAATCCACACCAGCACTGGGACCTCACTCCAACGTTACAACAAGAAGTGCCTTCTTTGCAACCAAGAGGCCAACTCTGTTAGCTTCAGTGTTTCCAATCACATAGCCAGCTCCTTCTGCCTCCCAGCCAGCCCCTCGGAAACACCTAGCCGTTCTCACCTACACCAGCTTTCAGCTTTGGTACACTGCTCACAGAACTTGTCTCTTAAGCACCTTACATTATACCATAACACAGCTGATCCATTACATCCGGCACACATATGTGTCTTTTGTTTTATGCCAAAGGCCTTCTCTCTTTCTTTACAACACAGCACAGTGTGATATTTTTTCTTCCATTTATTACATCCAACATTTTCTATTCGTTCCAGTGGACCCACTTCTGTTCTGAACTCTTATTAGACATCCCTTTCCCCAAGGTTCCTGCACAGTGAATAACCACGTGGCTAAATCAGATAGATTTCCTCAATTAGTGTTCTTTATTGATTAGAGTCACACATTCGAGGAAAGCCCTTCTTCCTAGAAAAATGCATATACCCACATATACACAAAATTCTGCATATATTTTAAGGAGGTTCAAGACCTCCCTGAAACACATCTATAGGTATCAGGTTTAAAATCCCTCCAAACACAACACTCCCACCATAATTCATGATACAGAGAAGACTGGGGCCAGGGCCAGCCCAGAGGAGGAGGGAAGTCTCTGAGTGAACCCATTTTCAGAAGCATTTAGTAAATATAACTGTCAAGGTACAAACAAGACAGAGTCTATAAAAGGCATAAATTCACCTGAAAACCAATAAAAGCAATCTTTATATGCTATTATTTTACTCTAACACTGTATTTCGTTTGCATGTGCCTAAATCCGAGCAATGAGAGCACTTTGGTGTGACAGTCACCTTCCACTGAGATCTATGCCAAGCTCTCGCCGACATGTATAATAAACACAAGGCCCTGGGATCTTTGGATTTGCTCATGTGCCTAATATGGGAATGATTAAAAAAAAATCTAATTTAGTCATGATCTTCAAAGTATTCTACCTATGTACACTAGGAGTAGTAAGAGACCCAGAGGCCTCCCTACCTGCCTCTCCCAGAGGCTTCTCCACACTCCTTGGAGCTCATGGGCTTGTGGCTGCTCTCTGCTGGCTCCAACATTTATTTTTATCGTAGTACAGATGTTCTGTCCCTTTCCAGCTGGGACACAGCACTCAGTCCCTCCAGTTTCCATAAGCAATCCACTCAGACCAAGCATCTCAAGACTTTAAGGAGGGATTCTGAGGTCCTAAGGGTTCATCTGTGAAACCCCTGGGTCCCTCTCTTCCAATGACCTTTCCAATTCTACTCTATTTTCTTGTCCCAGACTACCCTGGGAGAGTCAAGTTCTGCTGGCCCTTCTCACATAAAGCAATTCAGCTCTCTCTAGGTTCTACCCCCAAATTTAGATGCCCAAACCCATCACAGTGTGGTTCAGCAGAACAAAAGAACTCCAAACAATGGGACCCATCTTCCTTAACAGGCAACTGGGATTGTTTTCTTCCTGTTGTATTACTAAATGCTTCCAAATAGCCCTTCCAACTATTTCATGAGTTAGGTATTTTCAAAACCATAGGTTTTGTAGGTGAAAACCTGAGGTGTGGGAAAGTTAGGAAACTGCACACGGTCACAGAGTAAGAGCTCTGCCAACCTCATTCTCCCTATCTCTCATTCTCTCTCTTAATCCGGCAACGCTATTTATATTTGGCTCCTGCCCGGTGATGGTGTCAACCTCTTCCCCGCCTCTCCCCTCAGGTTTGATTCCCCCATTGAGGACTTTTTCCATCTGCTTCTGATTATTTGCTTTCCATTCACCTGTTTTTTTCAAATGCCTGAGAATAACAGCAAGTTATACAGAAAAATTAACAATTTCACATTTTTTAGGATAATAGAACCAAGAGTTGGGAAGTCCCTCAGAAGGCATCACATCCAGACTCACACAACACTCAAGAATCCGACAACTTCCTCGAGGTGGCCTGTGACAGACCTGGGCGCCCAGAGCCTCTACAGCAGACCATCTGGATGTTCGGGGCTCTCTGATTTGACGGAGTTCTTTTTTTGGGGGGGGGCTAACCAACGGCCTATTTTATTAATGGCTTTGAATAAGAAAAGTGAAATGCTTCATCGTGTTCTTAAAGGTGCAATCTGCCACTTATTCAATAGGGCCCCAAGTCAGAAACTGTGAAGTAAGCCTTGACTTCTCTCTCACACCCTGAATCTTAGCAGGCACCCAGAGTGCTGACTCAGTGGGGGACAGGTGTGCCCACATGTGACACGTCAAAAAGGCCAGTTTGGACTGCTTCCACCTTGATGGTGGAAGTGGCATATAGACTTGCCCCTCAAAGCCAGCAGATGCAAGAACCAAAGTCAAAGGCTGTGGCACAGAACAGGGGCCACCACACCTTCCCCAAGGGGTAGATCACACCTTACCAGGAGCGGGCCGCAGTCATCAGGGACTGGAGCAGGGCTTTGCAAAGTGAAAGAAAAACCTATGGGCACTAGGCAGGTAATAGAAATGACCAAGATGGGTCACACAGGGAACATGAATTCGTTGCCAACATTCAAAAATCACTAAATTTTATATAAAACTCCAGGTTGCTGGTTTTCTCTTAAGAGAGTATGTGGGAGCCTTTGGCCTATATTCTAGCAGAGAAATAAACAGTTACAGCCAAGTAGGGGCCAACCCTTCAGTAAGACATGCCTTCTCCAGTTTGCCACAGACCTTACCACTCCTCTTTGAGTTATTCCTGATGCAATTTAGTCATTTCTTACTTGCTTGGGTTGTGATCCTTGGGCCAGGGTGTCCTCGCAACTTGGTTTGCTAGGACAGTCCCAGTTTAGGCCTGTGGTCCTCATTAACAGCACCTCCTTTACCCTTAAGTGCTCAGTTTGGACAGTAAATTATAAGTTCACCCTAGGCATAATATACAAGCCACCCCCCACCACACACACACACACACACACACACACACACACACAAAATGACCCCTGAATTCACAGAACTACATGTCAAGCACAGAACCCTGTTATAAAGTGATTTTATTAAATTGATTTGGACATACTGTAGGTCAAATAATATTTTCCGAAGATAACAATTATGGACTTTAAAGCTCGACATAAAATTAGTAGCTTCAAAAGTGTTAGTCATATTCCCCAGCAACAGCATGATAAAATAATTCAACTATGTAGAAATATAGAACTCTAGGACTAGCTGGAAACTCGGAAATCATTTAGCCTAATGTCCTCGTTCTGTGAGAAAACTAGACTCAACGATTAGGCGATCTGCCCAAGCTCACACACCTAATAGTAATAAAGCTAGAAATCAAACCGATTTTTCCTAAAACTAAAATCCTACTGATGATATTTCCGCTGTCTCTCTACCAACTAAAAGTCTAGGCGGCTCTCTAACGCCGCAGGCTACCATGACATGGACGAGGGTAAGACACTACAGTAAATCGTAGTCGAGGGCGTCAGGCCTGGAAGGGGTTCCACCCAGGAACCAGGCTGGCCCTCTCCTGGGCAAGAAGGACACACAGGAGAAGGGACTTCCCAAAGGCTGTGAACAGAGCTGTCTGGATGAAAATCCAGAGAGGGACACAATTATCCCCAAACCCCATCTCTAGTTTCATGGCCCACCCACTAAATTATGTGCTCCTTTTAAATCTCCTTTATGCCTTTGAGGTTTTAGTTACACAAAAACCCTTTCCAGTCAAACAGAAAAAATTAATTCAAATATGAAGAGAAAATCAAGCTTTGTTTCAGTATTTCGATGACTATTTCAGGTAATTCATTTCCCAACCTCTTAAGACAATTGACAGACACCACAAACCTGTTCACCCATTTCAGAGCTTCAAAGATCCTTAACTTCCCCCAAGACTTCCTGAGCATAAGGACTACATGTGGGAATCAATGGAAACAGGAATGAGAAGAGAAAGTTAAAAATTAGTTGATTTTTGTTCTCATCATTGGGGACTTTTGGTCTTCTAAACATTCCTTGAGTTCTTCCACATGAGTTTTTAATATCAATCTAGCCACACACACACACACACACACACACACACAAAAAAAAAAAAAACCAAAAGAAAGAAAAAGAAAAGAAAAAAGGGCCTATAAACGTTGGGATACTGAGCAACTCAGTATCTCTCCCCTCCCCGCTGCTCACTCTGCCCCAGCACCTGGCCACCTTCCGCTCCGCAAACATGACAGCGGGGGCCAGCCAGCTGGTGCTCCCAGCCTTGCACGCTCCACTCCAGCGCCCCCCTCAGAAAGGCCTTCCCTGACTGCTGTCTAATGATGCCCCACCCCCACCCCACCCCCACTCTAAATCATCACCCTAGTTTATTTTCTTCATAGCACTTAATCACTATCTCAAACTACAGTATGTATTTGCTTACTTGCGTATCATCTGTCTCCTCCACCAGAAGTAAACTCCATGAGAGTAGGGCCCTTGTCTGTCTTACTCATTGGTATTCCCAGCACCTAGCACAATGCCTGGCACATAGGAGGTGTTCAATAAATACTTGTTGAATGAATGAAGAAAGGAGAGAGTGACATAGATATTCATGCCTAAAAACGAAGGAATACATGATCCTCAATGAAGGTATCGAGGACTCCTACACATTATTGCCCAAAATTACAGAAACAGACTAAATATTATTAGTGACTCCTCCCACCATCCACTTCTCCTATGGTCTCCCCTAGCTGGTAAGGAGCTCCACGTGCTACAAAAGGAGCCCAAGAGGGCAATTCTGGATGGAGAAAAGTTCCAACTTTGCTTGCTTGCTTCTTCCTCCCTATTTACATTCAGCTATTTCCAAAAAATTCAAGTTAAAAATATGTGATGTAGCCACTAGAAAATTAAGTCTAACATAGAGACACAGTGATTAGCAGAATCCACAACATGTTTTAAAAAAAAGTTCAAGGGCATGTATGTCTGCCAGTGACTTCTCTGATGGGCCAAGTGAATGGAAATTATGAGTCACCTAAAATCTAAAATGAAATTTAATGCCATCTAGGAAGGGGTGGTTATTTATGGGTACTGTGAGGACATACAGGTAAAGCGGGCTCACAGGTAATAGGATCTATGGAACGACATGTAGGGGCTGAACCAAGGGATAACCTCAGAAATACCAGAACACTGTCTTTGTGGGAGCTGTCCCTTTTCAAATGCATTAACCAGTATGCCTGAATCGAGAGAAGGAAGGGCATGAGCTCCTGAAGGGGGGGATGACTGGGATAACTTTTAGGTAAAGCGTAGACAGAAGGTGACTCAGGAGGCTGGGCAATGATCATGGTTTCCTGTGTTGTATTTCCCATTAACTGAGGCATCAGGCCCAAATCCCAGGAAACACACACCCATGACTGGGACCTCACAGCCTGTCTTGGGCAGACACTCAGAGGGATTCCAGATTCAAAGCCAAGTTGTGGAACACACTCGGCATGAATCAAAAAAAACTAACCTCACATATGCCTCTTCAAAAAGAATGTCCTGCTGGGGCTTGCTGTAAAAATTTCTTGGGTCAATGTAGGTATTTACAGGGTTTCCTTCCTAGTGGCACTTATGGGTTTTAAGATTTTTAACTCTTAGCAAAACGCTCTATATAACTGATATTTTGAGATGGTTTCTCTCCTTTGTATGCACTCTCTGGTGGATGCAGAGGCTGGTGCTTTGACTGAAGGCTTTCCCACACTCATCACATTTAAAAGGTTTCTCCCCAGTGTGCACTCTCTGGTGGATGCAGAGGCTTGAGCTCTGGCTGAAGGCCTTCCCACACCCACAACATCTATAGGGTTTCTCCCCAGTGTGTACTCTCTGATGGATGCAGAGGCTTGAGCTCTGGCTGAAGGCCTTCCCACACTCATAACATTTATAGGGTTTCTCTCCTGTGTGAACTCTCTGATGCATGCAGAGGCTAGAAGTGTGCCTAAAGGCCTTCCCACACTCTTCACATTTAAAGGGTTTCTCTCCGGTGTGGACTCTCTGATGCATGCAAAGGTTTGAACTATTACTAAAGCCCCTTCCACACTCACTACAGACATAGGGTTTCTCACCTGTATGAACTCTCATGTGAATTTGAAGATGTGAGCTCCAATTGAAGGCTTTGCCACACTCATAGCATTTATAGGGCTTCTCCACTGTGTGGATTTTCTTATGTCTGTTAAGTTTTGTTGTAGTACTAAAATCCTTACCACAATCATCACATTTATAGACCTTCTCTCCTGTGTGGTCTCTCCAATGAATATGAAGTTCTGATATATGAAAGAAACCCTTGTCACACTTGTCACATTTATGGGGTTTCTCAGCAGTGTGAATTTTCTGATGCATAAAAAGATCTGCTCTCTCAGAGAAAAATTCCCTACACATGGGGCACTTGTAGATCATTTTTCCTATTTGGTATCGTGATTTAGAGGAAAAAATTTCTGTACGACTACTATAGTTACAGGATTGCTATTTCATAGAGTCTCTTATTTGGCCATTCTGGCAGTTTATCTCAGGCTTGCTCTATTAGGTAGGTCTAAGGTTGGCCTAAGCTTCTCCCTGCCTGTATTTCTGTGGAAGATTTCTTCCTGCATAGTGCTCCTCACTCAGTATTATTATTGATCATAAAGTGACATTTACTTCCACATGAATTCTGTAACTCATGAACACAGAACTTTCCTTTAGATCCTGAGTTGTCAACATTCCAAGGGGCTCCCAAGGTGCAAACCTCTGCGTTTGTAAGCCCCTGGAATCTTCCTCTTGTAGAACAATCTCGTACTTCCCACTTCTAGAAAAAGGACTGCACAGTGTCCCCTGTGGTGGAGGGTCTCGGTCCCCTGTAGCCTCCCCTTGAAGAGTCAGTAGGACATTCTGCCTCCTACACATCAGATAGGAGCCTTCCCAGGAAGCAAGCTCCTCGGGTTCCACGTGTGCCAATCCTTCCTTCTGGGGATTCCCTACATGGGTCTCACTCCAGTCTCCTGTAACAGAAACATAAGTAAATATACTGAAAATGCCTCTTTTCCAAAAATTGCTATTGGTTCCATAATTAATTTCATATAAACATGACAGCAGCAATACAGACCTTTTTTGATCTTGAGGAAGAAGCTCTCTTATCGTCCAGAGAGATGTATCTCTTGGATTTGCAGGTCTGAAGAAGAGAATTTGTAGATATCATGCTCCTGTTCATAGCCCAAGTATATAATCCACTTACAACCACTTACTGTAATTATTTAAACAACGTCAAGGGAGTATTATTGAAAAAGAAAAGAAATCCTCAGAAGACCTGAACATGAGGAGCAGCTGTCCTGCATAAAGGAGCAAGAAGGAAAACTATCTCCGCTTTGAACTTCAGAAAGGACAGTGTTTGCTTTAGAACTAAAACATCCCATTTGAGTAGCCTTCCGGTCTATAGAAAGAATAAATCTACGATATACCGGTATTGAACGTCATTCCCTTGCTTAATTGTCCTCAATGGTTTCCTGATATACTTAAAATAAAATCCAAACCCTTCAGTGAAAACCCAAGGCCCTGCATGACCTTGCCTCCACTCTGCCCCATACCTTGCTGTGCCTTCTGCTTCAGTCCTCAACACCACAAGCTAGTGCCTAAAATGCTTTCTCCCCCACCTGGCACGTGGCTTGCTGTGTCAGCTGCTCCTCCTCCCTCACCTGAGGAAGGTCCCTGGGCTGAGACTCCATTTTAATCTCTTTGATTCCTTCAAAGCACATAGAACTTGTAATTATCTTATTGTTCCTTGGTTTTTGATACATCTCTTGTAGTAGGATGTAAATGCCATGAGGAAAGAACTCTGTGTGTTGCTCACTGTTACGTTCCAGTGAAGGGGGGGTGTTTAATTAATATTTGTAGAATGCATCTATAGAATATTTTATGACAACCTCTCTCCTCCAACAGACATATCCCACTTCATTCTGGTATAGAGGCACACTTCCCAGTGCCTTATTACCAGTCTTTTCACAACCAACAGGGGACAAAATACACAACAAATAGAATGATCAGGAAATAAAATAAATCCCAAAATATTTATTTGAACTCTTGTGAGATTTAGGACTATGTTTTAGCAATCTTTTCATCGTTTGTATTCTATAATCAGTAACTGATACTTCAATTAATTAATTAAATGAAATCAACAGATCTTCTTAAAGTAACACTTTCAACAGTATGTTCCATACAAAGACAAGGTAATGGGCAAATGAGATTTCTTCAACATTAAAGTGGCAAAATAAATTGGACTCTTTTAAATGGAAGTGTCTGGATTATGAAATTGAACTAGATACCCAAATTTCAGCAAATATATAGTCAGTGGCTGGAAAAATATATGCATTTATTCTTTGTTCTATAACAACATTTCTAGAGATCCATCCCAAGATATAATGGCAGAAATAGGAAGTGACAGATGTCCTAGGTTATTCACTGAGGCAGTACCTGTCATGGCAAAACTGCAGACAACCAAAGGCCTATCCACAGGGGACTGGTCCAATCAACTCTAGTCCTTCCTCACAATAAAATGCTGCTTAGCTGCTCAAAAAAAAGGAATGAGGAAGAACACTATGCATTGATATGGAGCAAACCCCCGTCATACTGCTTAGTAAACAAAGCAAGACACAGAACAGCATATATACTATGCTAACTTTTGTGCAAAGCAGGGATGTGAATGCGAATGTATGTATTTATTCACATAACATGCACAAATTAATACGGAGGGTAACACAAAACCGAATGTAAGCAATTATCTATGGGGGAAGAAGGAGCAAAGATGAAGTAAAACTTTTCCGAATGTACCCTGTTATGTAGTTTTGGCTTTCCAAAAATAAAATTAAATAAAAAAAAGGAAAATGATACCTCAAATTTTAAAACAAATGAAGAGAATGAACCTTAATTTTCAAGTTGGTAACATCCACAAAGGGCTTCTGAGCACCACATACCAAGTGTACACACTTAGCGGGACATATCCGGTTGCCAAAAAAGCTGCAAAGAGGGGCGCCTGGGTTGCTCAGTCCGTTAAGCATCCACCTTTGGCTCAGGTCGTGATCTCAGGGTCCTGGGACTGAGTCCCACATCGGGCTCCCTGCTCAGCTGGGGAGTCTGCTTCTCCCTCTGCCGCTCCCCCTGCTTGTGCTCGCTTGCTCTCTCAAATAAATAAATAAAATCTTTTTTTAAAAGAGCTGCAAAGAAATCAAACTTCTTTCAATAGTTTAATTGTTAGTTATAACAACACTGGTGTGTTTATAAAGATTAAGCAAACAAGTAATTTTGTTAACATTGTTAGGAACCAAGATTCAATGTAAGATAAACCAAACACAAACATAAAATCAAAGTTAAGGAAAAAACTAATCCAACATAAAATTTGACTTATCAGTTTGAATTCATGTCTTTTTTTAGCTCTATCCACCAAAAAGACCTAGAAGCAATGACAACCAACAGCAAAACACCCTTCTCCACCAAAAGACACAGGGATCCTTGAAGGAGCAGCTGATTTCAAGGCCAGAGCAGCAGTTTACAAAATGAGCTGGGACATCTCGTTATTCCAGAAAGCAAGAGAGTCATGCCAAAGGAACACCAATGCCAATTTATGAAGAGACTCCCATTGGCCAAAAATGGGACAACCGAGCATCAAAAGGAATAATGAACGCAATCTACTGAAACAAATTAAATATACAAAACCTCAGGAGTTCACAATGATTTCAGGGGTGAGGAATGGGGGTAGAGGGGAGGAGGGAGAGAGAGAGAGAGGGACAGACAGAGGCAGAGAGACAGAGATTCAAGGCACTGAATAAAACTGGAAGTAACTAGGCCACCAACTTTTTACCCTGAAAACTGGCAATTAAAAGGCAAGAACCATGCCTCCACCCTATCTTTCCTCTATGAGGTTTTTTTTTTTTTAAGATTTATTTATCTATTTTAGAGAGAGAGCATGGTGGGGAGGGGCAGAGGGAGAGAGAGAATCTCAAGCAGACACCCTGTTCAGTGTGGAGCCCCACGCGGGGCTCAATCTCACCACCCTGAGATCACAACCTGATCTGAAATCAAGAGTCAGATGCTTAAATGACTGGGCCACCCAGATGCCCCTCTATGAACTATCTTTTGAGGTAATGCAACAACCCAGGTAGTAAATGTGTAACCCTAACGAAATACCTGACCATGACCAGGAATTTTACATTGCAAGGTTCAGGCTGTTACCACCTAAACCCACTCACCGATCTTAGCATTACTCAAAAGAGGAGCAACCAGACCTGTGTGCCCCCCCAATACGATGCGATAGGAAACACACAGCATCACTCTGAAATATTCTTCCCAAAAGATTGAACCAGGACCTAACCAAGACTCTAGACATCATTTTTATTTAAAGGAACAAGGAGGGATAGAAGAAATGCCAGGAAGCAAGTAGAAAATATCAAAGTGTGAGCCAGTCCATAGGACAGCTGCCCATTGTTCCAACAAGTAAATGGCCTGGAAGTGGGGAGTCGTGGGAGAGAGCTACTCTAGATTAAAGAGACTCAAGACCTAACAATCAACTGTAACATGAGGACCTTCTTTGGAATCTGATTCCAATAAACCAGCTGCTGAAAGGAGACAAGTGAGGAAACATGATTAGGGATGGGGTCATCACGTTGTGTAAGAAATGCGGCCAACTGTGTTATTAGGTATGCTAACACCACTGGAGTCATGTAAACAAATGTCAGTGTTCTCAGAGATATATAGTGAAGTTTGCAGGAATGAAGTGATACGAGATGGGACCAAGATGGTCTTCAAATGCTTCAGAAAAAAAAAACAAGACAGTAAAGCAAATGTGGCAAAAACATTGTCACTACTGAAGCCAGGTAATGGACACATAATGATGGATAAACGATAAATAAAATGTTGTACCTCTGTGCGTATCTGAAGTTTTTTATGATAAAAAAATCGGATGAAGAAGACGTGGTCTTCTTTAAAGAAGGTCTATCCTTCCATAACATACAATGGAATATTACTCAGCCATCAGAAAGGATGAATACCCAACTTTTACATCAACATGGATGGGACTGGAGGAGATTATGCTAAATGAAATAAGTCAAGCAGAGAAAGTCAATTATCATATGGTTTCACTTATTTGTGGAACATAAGGAATAGCATGGAAGACATTAGGTGAAGAAAGGGTAAAATGAAGGGGGGAGGAAATCAGAGGGGGAGACGAACCATGAGAGACTATGGACTCTGAGAAACAAACTGAGGGTTTTAGAAGGGAGGGGGTGGGGGGATGGGTTAGCCTGGTGATGGGTATTAAGGAGGGCACGTATTGCATGGAGCACTGGGTGTTATATGCAAACAATGAATCATGGAACACTACACCAAAAACTAATGATGTAATGTGTGGTGACTAACATAACAAAATAAAAATAAATTTTAAAAAATCAGTTAATGCTGGGAAGACATTCTTTTCCTGCTCCTCTTGCAACAACAAACTGATCCCAGAACCAGGTACACTGTACAGACATGAAACTAAACTAAACAAATATGATCTCCCAAATGGCTGACTTCTCCAACCAACTTTGAGCACGTAAGAATGTGCACAGCATCGCAGATGTCCCTGGAGAGAGAGGAGTCCATAGCTTCAGGGCAGGGACAACAGGAGGACAAAGGCGCAGCCTCCCTCCCTCACCAGCCAACCCAGACACTATGTGGCTTTCCTCACTTGGAAATGAAGCAGTGAGGGTCAGGGCACCCATCCAGACTGGCCTCGGAAGAGACTGACTCCACTCAGAGGGCAAAAACTCCACCCCAAAGCTCAGGGACATGAAATTCCTACATGAACTTCCGCCAGAGTTTCCCTCAAGGAGGAAATCAGTCACCATTCCTTCCAAGTAAAAATGCTCAAACATACCTGTAAGTCTTACCCCATGGTGGGGATGGGGGGTGGGATAAGCCACATTCTGCAGGAAAAGGAAAAAGAAGATAAAGCAAGAGAAACTCCAGCCAATTTCCCACATGACCAAACAAAGAACAACAGGACAAACAGCAGTAAAAAGGATCCCTGCCATAAACTTTCCTAAACATCACCTGCCCCACTACACCTGTACGCATAAAGAAGACTGGAAAGTGAGGGAGCAGGTATGAGCTAAAATTCCTACAAATCCCAAATGCACATGTTCCCAAGATTCTCCCACTCAAGACATGTCTCATATCCAATGATCCATAAGAGCTTTGAAGGGGACAGCCTTTAGAACTGCAGGATCACCCTTCTGACCTGAGGAAGAAGGAGCCTTGCCCTGAGGTCTCCTGACAGTGTCTCCAGACTGAGACACTCAGTCTCTCCACATGAGACCTCAGGAGCGGGCCAGCAGTCTGGAAGTTCAATCTACAGTGGGGAGGAACTGCTCAAATAGGAATGTAGAGTTTGCTGAGAATTGAGAGAAAAACTGCTTAAATTCAGCCCCTGAAATCCCCACCTTCCATGAAAAAGGGCCTTCCTTCCATCCACTGGAATCTTTGCCTCATCTAAACATTGTGACATGAAGGAACATCCAAATCAGAACTGCCCTCTCAGTACAGCTAAAAATGAGTAATCGGCAAATAAATACCTGATGCTGAGATGCAAAGAAGTAAAGAAAATGAGTCCTAAAGACAGAGAAACTGTCCTGAGGGCATAGAAGCTCTGGGTGCTGGCACTGGGAAGGGCCATCTGGAGGTGCAGGTGCAGGATTCACAGCTGAGAGGACAGAGCTGTCGCCTTTTGAGGGCCGCTCCAGGCAAGTGCTCCCCATTCGAGATTGGGAGGCAGTGCTAACCCTGAACCATAGTCTAAGGCTGTGGGAGACACACAGGCCCCCACACTGGCCTTAATGTTCCTTGTAGGCAGACGTGCTTGTGGGGGAAGGAGCCCCCTCTGGTCACACCTGCAGGGGGCAAACGTCAAGAGGAAGGACAGAGCGAGGACACCGATTTTCTTCCCTAACTTCAGCCTGAGTCTGATGCAAAATACAGGTAACAGTCCCTCGGCCCTGGAAGAAGCTCATGCTGTGCTGGGAGGAATGGATGTGGATTCTGAAAGAGAGATTATTTAAACATACTTTTACATACACCTTTTACATATGTTATCTCTTTTACATAGCTCACCAAAAAATACTGTTTTGCCTGGGAAAAAAGAGTGCACTAGTTTTTCATGAATTTCTTGTTAAAATGATCTTATGGTTGCAAACCAGGAACTCAAAGTAGAAGGGCCTAGTCTCCACAGGGCAGGTGTTGGAGAACAGAGATGCCAATGACTGAGACACATGGACAGACAGCATCCCACAGGGACGCTTGGTGCCAAGATGACGGAAGGCATCAGAGGAATGCCAGCCATTCAACCACAGAGGGGGAGGTCAGGAAACTGCGAACAACGCTCCAGAAGGCTGGGTCATACTCTGTCCAGGTTAGACATAAAATCAAGACCAATCACCCTGACGCGGCAGGAGAGAGAAACGCAGTTATGCTCCTACAGGAAGCAGCAGCCAAAAGCCTCAACATCAGACTCTGCAAACACCTGTGAAGTCAGATGCCACCTAATGCTGCACGGCGCTATCCTGAATGAGGCAGACTGTGGCTCGGGAGCTACAAAGGAACACACCTGGGACTGCTGCCAGTGACAAAGAAGAGAAATTCGCCGCCAGGCCACTAAAACCCCCAGCCAGGCTTCTGAGGACATACGCTTGCAGAAGGGCACGCCAGTGGGCCCCAGACCGGGGCCAGGGAGACTGAGGACCATGTCTTGATAGCACTGACGACAGGGAAGAGCGGGGCTGGTGAGGGAGAAGGGTTGGTGTGGGGACAGGACAGGGATGCCTTCAAAAGACTGGGGACTAAAAGATGCAGGGCAGCTGCTGTGTGAATGAAGTTCAACCAAAGGAATGGAAGGGACCGAAAAGTGTATTTCTACTTAGTATTAGAACATCAGGCGAGTATTTCACCCAACACAATTTTGTATCTGTTTCCTTTTTAAATAATCAGGATAATGTAGATGTACCAGCCTATCACCCAAAAAAAAAAAAAAAAAAAGTTTTCTACACTATCAGTCAGTCAAAATGTGAAGGAGCATGCTTTGGAGACCCAAGAACAGAGATCTGTATTACGTATTTTCTTCTTTTTTGAAATGCCGGCTGCACAAGTGCTCATATTATCAGTAAGATGCTGATACCCACAAAACCTCTCAGGTAATAGACTGGCTTCTCATGTAAACAAAGAAGTAAAGGAGCACATGAAGCAAGAACAGCAGATGATGATGGGTTTGAACGTGGGTGAAGGGTACACAGGGGTACATTTTGTTATTTCCTCTACTTTTGAATTTATTAGAAATTTCCCATAACAAAAAAAAAACCAGTAAGCTTTTGCTGGTGAGATCCCTGTAACGAAGATGTGAAGTCATGAGAAAGACAGACACCGGCGTTCTCAACCGCAGAGCTAAATCAGCTGCCGGCAGGGACACCACTAACCTGACGACCCAGGCACATCACTGCACGCAGATGAGGAGGACGCTGGCATACAAACGTATGAGCAGCTGACCTGTCTCCAGGGAAACCTGATCATTTGACCACAACACTGTCTGTCCTTCCAGCTTTCTGACTCTGTTAATCCGACAGCATCTTTCCTTTGTTCCCAGAGGACCTCCAATCTGCTTTTCATGGTTTTCTGTCCCACTAATCAGACCCCATCCGCCTTTTCCTCCCACTCCCTTTCCTGGCGCAGACTCCGCAGCCCCACCCTTCTCACCGGCCACCCTCCTCTTGCATCACCACGCGAAGGCCATTCCTCAGCTCTGTCATCACCAATAACGGCACGGCCATCTCCAAAATCCGTTCAAGCCACCCACTCTCTGACCACCTGGCGCTTCGTCCCCTGCCAGCTAACCGACTCCAGTAGTCCCTCACCCACAGACTCACAAGCGCTAGCCTTTCCATTTCTCCTATCAGCCGCTCACTCCGCTTCCGTCCACCATGAGAGCTCCTCTCCCAGGCTCACTGCTAGCTCTCTTGCCGCCTTCTCCCTGTCACACCATTGTAATAACACCCTCCTTCTTAAATCAGTTCTCCACCTGTCCACGCAGGCACCCAAGCGGCTGAATGATGCCAGGCTTTACTGAATCCATGATGACAAACCTCAAATGGGCACCAGGCCTCCACACACTCCTCTGAGAGTCTTGATTTCACACTTCCCAGTATTTCCAATTGCTGCTTCGCGGTCATAACAGCAATGTCCCTGGTACCCTCCTTTCTCCTCAAATCTCCCGTGTCTCCTCCACCTCCCTCTCTTGGGGCTGATAACCTGCCACGGTAATTGAGAAAACAGAAGCAGCCTGATGGCAGTGTCCTCATCCTCCCACAGGCGCCCCCGCAGCTGGCTGCATCTGCACCCACACTCCCTGCCACCCTCCCCCTTCTTCCTGCAGGCAAGCGTCCTGCTCCTCACAGGCCAGCCCTTCCACTGGTGTGCAGTCAGCTCTTCCTGAGGCCTCTCCAAATTAAATCCTGCAATGATTCTCTTTGCCAGCAACAACTTTGTCCTACCTACTGGTCCATTCCCATACAAACATGTTCTAGATGCCCCTTCCTGAAACAAACTTCTTTGGTTCCCACAGCCCCACCCCCCACCTATCAGCCAAAATACCTCTATCCTTCACAGCAAAACTTCTTGGGAGCTTCATGCTTCACACTCTCTCGATCAGGTTTCTGTCTCTCCCTTCCCCTCAAAACCACTTTTATCCAGGCCATTGTGACCTCCACATTGCCAAACCCAATGGGCACTGCCCTCGTCTACTAGACGGGACCATATGACACACTTTCCGGGGCTTGCATCATGGCCCCTCACCGGCTGTCCTGCTCCCTCACTAGCCACTCCCTGTTTCCTTTACTGGACACTCCTCCTCCTCTTCTGCTTGACTTCTAAAATGTTGGGGTGCTGCAGGGCACCAATGGGGGATCCCCTTCTTTGCAAGTCTATAATCGCTCTTCAAGTAATCTCACCCAGTCACACAGGCTAAAATGCCATCCTGATGTCGGCTCCCAAGTTCTACGTCTAGTGCAGGACTGCATCACAAACAGCACCCCCAAACCCAAGCCTTCAGCGGGCTCCCTCTTCACTCTCCCATCCCAGGAGCATCCACGCAGGAAGCCCGCCTTACTTCCTCATCCCCATATCTGCCTCCCTCCATGATTTCTGTCCTGCCTGGCCTCGCCTCCGTGACCACGACAGCCACCCCAGCCAAGCTCAGACAAAGCCCACAGCTGCTCAATCAGCCATCTCTCAGCTTGACTCGTGCGCCTCCACAAGTCGTCAGCCTCATCTTTTAAAAACATGAATAAAACCATGCCACACCCCTGCTCCAACCCTCCACTGCTCTCTGAAGTGCATGCTCCTTTCTCGGGGGCACATGCAGGACACCCAATCTCACGCCCACACCCTCTTGCACACCACACACCGCCTCACTGGCCCCCTTTCCAGTCTTCAAACTCACCAAGCCTGCTCCCTCCAGCGCCTCAAGCGCTCCCCTGCCCACGCGTCTCCCTGATCCTCAGGGAGCCAGCGTCTTCGCAGCTGTGAGGGCGTCTCAGAGGGCCCCGCTCCATTAACCACTTTAGACTGACTCACCTCCTACCCCTCAGGCTCTCTCAGCCAGGGCTCTGTTGGGTTTTCTTCACCATCCCATACCCACCACAGCCGCCTGAGTTAGTCTGTGTGCTTACGGACGCGTTTCCTTGTTTGTTGTCTTCCCTGCCCCTTGAGGGCCGGCTCCCAACCAGCAAGAGGCACAGAGAACCAGTGAATTTAGTGAACATCTAAGACTCTTTCATCTCTTTGTCTTCCACGGGGCACCAAGCAACAAATGTTTATCGAGTGTGTGTGCCCTCAACAGTGAGCAAGAACACGCCTAGTCCCTTCCTGTGTGGAAGTTACCATCTGCAGCAGGAAGGCAGACATCATCAAAGACATCCACAAGAAATGTAAAACCCACACTATGCTAAGTGCTACGAGGCAGAGCCGGGTGGTGCTCTGAGAGCCCATGACCGCGAGGGCAGCGGGGCTGACCTGGTCAGCAGGGTCAGGGAAGACCACCCCAAAGCACAGTCAACCACAATGGACTGTGGGAGGGAGTAAGGCCTGGATGAGAAGAGAGGAAGGGCCCACAGGGGACACAGGGCATGGTGAGAATGGGGAGGATGGTGTAGAACTCACAGGTCTTGATCTTTATACTAACAGCAATGGAAAGCCACTGAAGTGGTTAGTTTTTGTACATTTTAAAATGGAAACATCATACTTGTGTTTTTATTTTTATTTTTAATTTTTAAAAAAGATTTTATTTATGTGAGAGAGAAAGAGAGCGTGAGAGGGAGGAGGGTCAGAGGGAGAAGCAGACTCCCCGCCGAGCAGGGAGCCCGACGCGGGACTCGATCCCGGGACTCCAGGATCATGACCTCAGCTGAAGGCAGACTGAGCCACCCAGGCGTCCCACATTTGTGTTTTTAAATAAAAAACTGTAGCTGAAGTAGAGTTAACAGGTGAGTGAAAAGCAGGAGTACCTGGGGGTGAATACGTTAGCGATTACCTTAGTAGTCTAGGACAGGAAGGATAGTAACCTGTACGAAAGCAGCTCTAGAGATAAAAAGAACTGGATGATTTTAAGGCATATTTAGGAGAGAAAAATCAGTCAGATTAGTGGACTGAACACAAGATGAAATGCCAAGGATGACCCTTAGGTTTTCTGTTTGAATAACCGGGTGGAGGTGGGGCCGTTCATTAAGACAGGAAACACTAGGAAAGACCTCAGATTAGAGACTAAGAACATGACTTCAATTTCAGACATCTGTGATATCCAAGAGCAGATGTCAAGGACAGTAGCTGGATGGAAGGAACTGGCACTCAGGTAAGATGTCAGCACTTCATAAGATGCAAATTTGTGAGCCATTAACATGTAGAGGGTTAACTGAAGCAGTGCCAGGTGAGACGTGAAGAGGACACACTCCAGCACTAAGAGGACATCCTGCATGATTCCACTTACAGAGTTCAAAACAGGCGAAGTTAGTCTACGCTCTTAGGAACAGAGAGGGCAGAGGAGCTATGCCTAGAAAGGAGCACAGGGGGCTCGGGGGTCCTGGTCACGTGGCTCCCTAAGCTGGGCGCTGGTTTACACAGAGTGTTTACTTGAGAGCTGTGACCATTCATCATGCTGTACCCTGCAGTTTGTGACTGTAGTTATGCTTCCAGGAAAAGTTCAGGGAAGAAAGAGAAATGGGAAGAATTCCACTGAAAGGGAAAGGCAGAGTAGGGGAGAAAAATTGTGGAAAGGCCCGTGGAGAATCAGAGAGTCCGCCTGAGAGGGGGAAGGCCAGCCCTCCGCTGTGGCAGAGGAGACGGCACATGGTGGGAGAGCACAGGAAGGTGCTCAGTGAGCAGGAAGCAAGGCCACCTGCAGAGGAGAGGGCAAGTGGGTGCTGGGCAGCTTGGGAGCGCAGAGAGGGTCTCGAATGGTTGTGTGCAGGGCAGGAGAGTGGAGTGACCAGAGAAACACCAGAAGTGGTCATGGGCTTATCACTCAGGTGCTGTGTGAGGAACGCAGATGGATGAGTGTCTGCAGGACTGGGTTTTTGCCAAATGGGAATGATCAAAAGACAAAGCGGCTGCCTACCTGGAAGAAATCATTGCCTATTCCAACAGAAATTTCAGCCTTTGCGTGCTGACAGGGAAAATCATAAAACTCCCAAGGTTTTTCGGTCAACAACTTCAACTGAGCCTTGAGGGCTGCTGGAGTGCCTGTAGCCTTTCCTGCTTTCGCCTGTCTCTGATTCCACCTCTCCCCTGACTCCAGGCAGCGGCCCCACCCCCACTCGGATGGCCACTCCTCAGAGCGCTCCCTCCTCTCCCACTGCCAAAGCTCAAACACACGCACACTGTCCAGTTCCAGTTCTTCTATCTCCTTTTCCAGGGGAAGAAGTGCCCGTGATCCTGCTCACGGTGCATCCCTTCACCATTCCTCTCTGGACATCGACTTTTTCTTTTTTCATCTTGAATGTTTTCTCTGAAATTCAGACTGCTGCCTCAGGAAATCTAGTCATTTGAAAATACACAATTACTTTGTCATAAAGTCAAGTGAAAATTACCTCTTTTCTTGTTTCTGAGAAAATACAACTAATCTGACTATAAGAAACTTAAAAGTACTACCAGTCTTTCTAAAATTTTAGGGCTGCCAAGACTTCCTATAAAGCATGAAGTATAAATAATCCCACTCTGTAGTAGCAGACCCTTTAATTTGTGGGTTAAATCTATTTCAGCAGAGATCAAACGAACTTCCCATCCAGAACTAGATCTGTTAGAACATACAGGTTAAAGTTTTTTTCCCTCAAAGGAACAAGGGCACACTTTCTGGGAAGGATAAAAACAAAAGAAGAACAGGAAAGAAGATATGTCTACGCCTCCACACTCACCCAAAAATCACCACCACCAACGGCAATGGGCTGAAGTGGCCACATGATTAATCTTCCTCACACATGTAGAACAGGCAAGTGTGTCAGAGGGTCTGGAGAAGGCTCTCCAACAAAGATGATCAGCATTACCTCAGATGATGATGCACTAGACTAGTAACTGAAATATAAGGAATCCAAATCAACTTCTAGGTCCCTTAATTACTGGGAAGTATTTTAGAAGAAGAACCCTGTGTTCCCAGTTCTAATACATGCTGGCTCTTGCCATGTTTAGTGTTTGATACGTAAGCGATTCTCCACCCAGAAGCAGGCCTACAAGAAAAGTGTCACCATCCTGGATGCTGAACTCTTCTATGTAGGGTCAGAGCACGCATGCATACAGGCATATGTTCTACAAACATTTATTGAGTTCCCAGTATTCGTCAGGCACTGGCCTAAGTTCTAAAGAATCTTATGATGAACAAAACAGCCATGGTTTCTGCATCCATGTGTTTTACAATCTAGGAGGGGAAGGTGACAGGTCCAGTATCGCATGACCCATGCTATCACAGAGGCTCACATCTGTGGACACAGCTGCCCAAACAAGGGGCATCCTAACTAATCTCAGCATGACAAGGAAGACTTCTAGTAGACTCTCCTTCTAAACTGAAATACAAAGGACAAACTGAGTTAGCCACAAAGAGTAGGAGGGCAGAGGATCCCAGCCTAGGGAATGGCAGGTGTCTAGAGACAGTCAGGATGACAAACCCTAGCAAGTGAAAGTTCAGTATGTAAAAGGCAGAAGGTGGGGCAAAAGCAGGAGTCACACATCAACAGAGTCCTACAAGCAACAGGAACACTTTAAATGATAAGAACTTTTTTTTTTTAAGGACTTATTCTTGAGAAAACATAACTGTTACAGTTGCGACACGCCTGTACAGTCAGTAGTGGTCTTCCTATAAAGCTAGAATTCCATCTTAAGAAAAACAGGAAGGCAGGGGCACCTGGGTGGCTCAGTCAGTTAAGTGTCTGCCTTCGGCTCAGGTCATGACCCCAGGGCCCTGGGATCGAGACCCACGTCGAGCTCCCTTTTCAGTGGGGAGCCTGCTTCTCCCTCTCCTCTACTTGCTGCTCCTCCCTGCTTGTGCTCTCTCTGTCAAATAAATAAATAAAATCTGTAAAAAAAAAAAGAAAAGAAAAGAAAAGAAAAAAGAAAAACAGGAAGGCATGAGACTGCCAAGGTTCCTAAGAGGGAAGAAAGGATGGGATTCAGGCACAGACAAGGGGTGAAGCATGGTAAAGGCCCCACTGGGGGTTGGAAAACCAAGTTCCCCAAGGACACTAGCTCCTGAGTGGGCTGGCGTGCAGCTGCTTTTCTCGTAGGAGGTGAATCTGGCCTCACCACTCCTCCTGGAAATGCTAGTTCAGTTTCTGGAACAGGGAACACTCTCTTCCAGTGTGGGTACCAAAAACTGTGTAAAGATTTAACTTGAAGTCCTCATTGCACTCAACACGTCTTTTCCCTCGGAAACCCACACTGTCTCTGAGTCTCCCTTCCACTGTAGCCCAATCAAAAATCAACAGCCAAATCCCCATCTTCTAATTGCAGCACCAACTGCTGACATTCATTCCTGCATGAACTTGTCAATGTCAGGCTGGGTTAACCAGAGCTTTGCAGAAGAAAGTGTACTAGGTTGAATTCAGTCTCTCAAAAATTCATGTCCACCTGGAACCTCAGGGTGTGACCTTATTTGGAAATAGGGTCTTTGCAGATGTAATTACTTAAGATAAAGTCATACTGGATTGGGGTGGGCCCTGAATCCAATGACTGTGCCTTTATAATAGAAAGGAAAAAGAAATTCAGACAGATACATGCACACAGGGGTTAGAAAGCAGTGTGGCAACAGAGGCAGAGATTAGAGAGATGTGTCTACAAGCCAAGCCAAGGATTGTTGGCAACCACCAGAAGCTAGAAGGGGCATAGGATTCTTCCCTAGAGCCTTCAGAGGGAGTACAACCCTGCTGATACCCTGCTCACACCTTGATTTCAGAGTTCTGGCTTCCAGAATAGAATAAATCTCTGCTGTTTTAAGCCACCCAGTTTGTGGCACCCTGTTACAGCCACAGGAAGCTACAGCCTAGGAAACCACCAGCTCTGGAAACTAACACCAGGACACGGAATGCTTTCAGTAACATCTTCCCCTCCACTGATCTCTGTCAGGTCCTATATTCACACAATGGGCCTTTGTTTATTCTTTTGGGATGTTGAATGGGGCAGGCTTATTTCATACTGATCCAAACCCTTTTCACTCCATAAAAACCTGGAGTCATTTCACCTTTGCTCCTTTTAGAAGAATACAAGTTATGTATTTCATTTACATTCTTTTACTAAAGAGATTACATTTCACAGAAAAATCTTAATTTTTTCTTTCCTTCCCAATAGTTTCCTCTTTGCTTCAACTTCAATCCATAAATGGTACATTTGGTCTTCACCTCCCCAAAGTCTCTCATGTACGTGTACACACACACACACACACACACACACTCTCTCTCTCTCTCTCTCTCTCTCTCTCTCCCCGCCGCCCCCCCACCCCTGGTGGGCAGCACGGTAAAGGAGAGTGAGCATAGGTTTCACAGCGGACCAGCCGAGATGAAATGTAGCCTGTATCTACTGTGAGCTCCGTGGCCTCGAGAAGAGCTTTAAGCTGTTCTTAGCTCTACCAAATTACGGTTTTGTGTGTGATGGGAAAGGATACTTTCTTAGAATAAAATTTTAAAGTCCAAAATCAAAGGGAAGTGGGCAGGAATGGAAAAGAATGTTCCATCTGGAAAGAAGATAAAATGTAGTCAGAGAAGACTTTATAGTGGAAGCACAGCTTCTGCTGTGGCCAAGCAGTTGCAGGAGCCTCTCCTCAGTGCCTGGCCAGTGAGGGAACACGGTCCATCCCTGTACAACCAAGACAAAGCCTGCCTGTGTGCCATGGACTGGAATAGTCTGGGGTGCCCCACAGTCTGTGCATGCAAGACTCCCATTCACGTGGCCATGCCACTTCCCTTCCCACAGCAATGATGAGATCTCAGCATCTCCCTAAATCACCATAAACCCTGTCAAATAATCACCCAGCGGAGAAGCCTTAATACCATGTGCTCTCCAGGGGGCCGAGAGATGAATGAGCTCCGGTCTCACACACAAGGCCTGATCACCAGAGAAAAAGATTCCACTCTTCCTCTACATACATCAAACCATGAAAACCTATCATCAACTCAGCAATTTGTTCTTGAGAGCATTCTACCTCCGAGATCTTGAATCCCCAAGCACCTCCGCTCTCTGCATCCACACACGTTCTCCCCAACTTCCCCACTCCTTAAAATGATCAGCTCACTGAAAGCCACCTTTTACCCCAAAAAGCAGAAATTTCTGCCAACTTCTGTTCTATTACAAAATACACACTTTGCAGCTTTTCCACTTACTAACAGTCTGACTTTAAGCAAGTTATCTAAGCCTAAGATTCAATTTCCTCAAATACAAAGAGAAATAATACTTCTACCTCTATCTCTTAGGGTCATTACAAAAATGAAATAGGAATGCACAAGGCAAGGCTCAGTAAATACTATCTCTTTTCTTTCCTCAATCTGCCTGCCTGCTAAACACAGGGAGTTTGCACTGCTAACTGGGGGCGGCTTCAGAAACTCACACTGAACACAGTCACGTAATCACCTCCCAGCTGCCACTCCCTTTCCAAACTGCACTGTCGCTTCCTGCTAGGGTTACCTCTCCCTCCTAAGCAGCACTGATGGGTCAATAAATCCGGGTGCTCCATCCTCCCACTGTGAAAGCCCAGTCCCCAAGATTCCTCATCACTATTCAGCAGTCAAGGTGCAAGGAGCAGACCTAAGCTCGCCCCAGACTTTCTCTCCTAGTGCCCCATGGAGTAAAGAATGGAGCTCTTCCACGTGGCCCAGTGATGGTGCCCAGGACAGATGTTCAAGCAGTTTCTACTACCATGACCCTCTAGGGCTACCGGGCTCTTCTGTCTTGCCTTCAATTCTATAACCCCTTCTTACCTTAAATTAGCCAGAGCCCTTCTCTGCTGCTGATTAACAAGCAACCTTAACTGACAAAGTGTTCTAAACAGCCACCACCAATCTGCACCCACCTCAGTTCTCCCTCTCCAAAGCTTAAAGTGACTGGGATCAACATTTGCATCATGAAGTAACCGAATGTGGAAAAGGAAAATTGGCTCTGGAAACTTGATTTCAAAAAGGGATCCACAGGGACGCCCAGGTGGCTCAGATGGTTAAGCATCTGCCTTCAGCTCAGGTCATGATCCCAGGGTCCTGGGATCGAGCCCCACATCGGGCTCTGTGCTCAGCAGGGAGCCTGCTTCTCCCTCTGCCTGCCTGTCTACCTACTTGTGATCTCTCTCTCTCTAATAAATAAATAAAATCTTTAAAAAAAAAAGGGGGGGGGATCCACAGACCAGCATTATCAGCCTGGGAGCTGGTCAGAAATGCAGAACCTCGGGTCCAATCCAAGACCTACTTACTCAGAAACTGCCTTTTAGCAAGATCCCCAGGGGATTCTGAGACTCTAACACACAGTAGAGCTTGTGAAGCAGTGATGAAGAGGATCAATGTAGTTCTTTGCAAGTGCTTGGTCAATGTCTCATACTTAATGTGAAAACGTTCTTTGTAAACTGTAAGAAAACAAAAACAACTTACTTGACTTCTAACTCTCCCCAACAGAGGACAGGGCTTGGCAGTATTACATGGTGCTTAAACACACAGTGGGCCCACAGATCACTGCTCAAATCCTATTCCTATCACTATCAGTGTGGCCTCAGACCATTTCCTAAACTACCTGAGCACCAGCTTCCTGTCTGTAAAATAGGTCTGTACTACATACCTACTTAGATCACTGGATATGCAAATAGTCCATTGTCATCACAGCCTTCATTATAACAGATATTCTTCATCTCCTTAGTTATGCTCCCAGGTCAAATGGTTCCTAACTACATGAGCTCAGCACCCTCTGACCTAGATCCTTGCTCTCAACATGCTTCTCACAATCTAATAATCATCTCTGTTGATTAACGTCCGTCTAGACATGAGCTCCATGAAGGCAGGAACTGGGTCCATTTTGCTCACCACTGAGTCACAAGCATACAGCATTACGCTCATCTCACAGGACACAGCCAAATGTTGAATAAATAATCCAGGTGGGTGCCCTATTAAATGGCTTCAGGTTTTATTTAGACCCTTCCCTGAGTTGGCAAAAATGCAAAGAATAAATATTGGCTACAGAATGACAAATTATTTTCCTTAAAGATTCCTCTTTTACCCAATTTCCTAGCTCAGAATAAGCTGGGTGTGCTGTGGTATCCATCCACCTCTTTCCTTCTTCCTTTTTCTCTATCCCTGCCCTCTCATTCCTCCCATCCACAGAAATTTTTAAAGTATGCTCTAAATTATGTTTACCCACACACATCCTTCACATTGTTTCCTTACTCACACACCAGGTCTGAGGCTCTTCATACAACATGCTAAGAGCCTAACACCTGGCCTGGTTCATCTTAAACAAAACTGTACCCCACCCAGCAAGGGCATGACGTCAAACACCTTCAGGGATCAGGCAGGTAATATAAATGTGGGCAGTTGTCTGTTTGAGACATCAGGGCCTAGTGGGCCCTTCCTGGCTACTCTCCCTTAAATTTAGGCATTCAAATTCCTACAAATAAGATATCAACAGGTGGATATCAAGCCAATAGCCACAAGTTGAGTCCCTTGCAAAAAAAAAAAAGGAAAAAAAACTAACTTGTGAGCATGGGATACTAAACAATTTGCCCAACCTCTTAGAAAAAATAATCTCAGTTCTTTCCAGTTATCATCCTAGACCAACAGTTCTTAAAATATTGTCTGAAGACTCTTTCAGGGTGCTCGCTTCGGCAGCACATATACTGAAGACTCTTTCAGGATTCCAAAACCCTTACAAAACAAGATCAAAATGATTTTCAGAATAATACTAAGACACTGTTTGCTTTTTTCACTGGGTTGAGATTTGCGCTAAGGATATAAAAGTATTTGTTGGTGAAACTACAGACTTCTTGGCTCCTCACATGAAAACCTAAGAGAGACCAAAGAGTGGTAGCAGTCAGTTGTATTCCTCACCTCTATGGACTCAGAGTTTAAAAAAAAAAAAAAAGCTTCACTTAGGAATACCCTTAAAAAAGCAATAAAAATCATTAATTTTACTAAACCTAGACCCATTTATTATACTGACATTAAATATGTTTATATTTGTATTAAATACATGCAAGCATATTTTCTAAACTTCTATTTATCATATCATGTTGGGCGTCTGCCTTCAGCTCAGGTCAAGATCCCAGAGTCCTGGGATCGAGCCCCACATCGGGCTCCCTGCTCTGCGGGCAGCCTGCTTCTCCCTCTCCCACTCCCCCTGCTTGTGTTCTCTCTCGCGCTGTGTATCTCTCTCAAATAAATTAAAAAAAAAAAATCTTAAAAAAAATAAAATAAAATAAAATAAAATGGGAAATACACCAGGCTGCACAGCAAAGTACAACGGCTGCCTAAGGAAAAGCACTTGCATAACTGAGGTGTAACCTCAACTAGCCTTTTTTCTTGACAAAACATCATTTTTTACTCGAAAGAATGATTGACAAACTGGTTACGCAGACTCAGATACTGGGCGGACATTTGAGGTAACAGTAAACCACTGATGGTATATTGCCAATGGTCAAACCCAAACCTTCAAGGGAAAACTGGGATTTTGGGAAACTTGTGTATGCCACCATGAGCTCTATAGCTTTCCAATATTTGAAGACTTTTCCATTGAGACTGACAGTGATCCTAAAAAATGTGATTTTTTTATATTACATATAATGAAATGTATGAACATTTGCAAGATCTGTGTAACTCAGCGAATCAATGTTTTCCAAATGACCAATGTGTGAGTTAATAAAATCATCACAGGTAAAAGATCTGTTCAAAGTACAAGAGAGGGGCGCCTGGGTGGCTCAGATGGTTAAGGGTCTGCCTTTGGCTCAGGTCATGATCTCAGGGTCCTGGGATCGAGTCCCGCATCGGGTTCCCTGCTCAGTGCAGAGCCTGCTTCTCCCTCTCCCTCTGCCACTCCCTCTGCTTGTGCTCTTCTGTCTATCTCTCTGTCAAATAAATAAATAAAATCTTTAAAAAAAAAAAAAAAAGTACAAGAGAGACCCATGGATTTTACTCTACTTAGAGTAAAAAAGTTCACTGGTGTGGTTTCAGAATGATGTTGCGACTTTTACAAACCTACCACTTGTCAAGTTTTAGTGCTGTACACAATTGAACTCACAATTACCTGAAAAGGCTACAAAAACAATCCCTTTTCCAACTATGTCATCTCTGTGAGGCCAGATGTCTTCAGCTACTTCAACCAAAACCACAAACTCAAAAAGTCTGAATACAGAAGGAGATGCCTTCAATTTAAGCCTCATTATTAAGAAAATTTATGAAAATGTAAACATTGCCACTCCTCCCACTACATGTTTTTGGTTTTTTTTTTTAGACAATAGCTATTTTTCATAAAAATGTCATCTGTGTTAACACAAAATGTATTTATTTTTAAATAAATTATTTTTGAAAAATTTTAGTTTTCATTTCAATTTATGGTAAATATCAATGCCTGTAACCCACATCAACAGAAAGCTCTTTGGGGTCCTTAGTAACACTTTTTGAAGCGTAAAAGGATCCAGAGATCAAAAGGGAGTTGAGATTCCACATTAAACATTTTTATTTTAAAGCCTAAAAGTACATGAACAAATGGTAAGATGAACACTTACTCGTGTTAGTAATTTATTACCGAAGTAAGAAAAATGTCCCCCACGTTCCTCCACAATAATCCCAAAGTCAAGTTTTATACAAGAGAACTTAAAGATGAACACCACAGGAAATAACTCTCTACCCAGACAGGCGTTTTATAGAGGATTCAGAAATTATCCCATTAGGCAGCAAAACACTAATGTGTTCTTGTAAGACCTTGATTTCCAGGTCCAAGGCCGTGCAATTCTATCATCTTGTTCCCCCTGGACATAATAGATGCCCCTGTTCATGGAGAGAGAACATGGGACATGTTCCCAGCTTGGTTAGCAACTCCTCCTCCTCACAAATTATCAGGAAGTGCCAGAAATCAACTCAATCAGATATCTGGCAGTGGTACAACTCCAAGGGAAGGGATAGCTCTGCTTAACCTTCTCCTACAGGCTTTGGCACACAAAACAGAAGTGGAAAGGCCATTTAGGTCCCTGGTGCCTGCATGCTGCCAAGTAACAGGACTAATAGATTATTTGTTCTGTTCCAGGCCAGAGATCTGGGCACACGACAGAAGCAATATCTACCTCCTCACTAATCTCTACTATACCTTCTGGAAATTCCAGTCTAAAGTACACATTAACAGGCCATAGGAAGACTTAGATACTCAAGCCACACATGGACCCAGCCCACTTCCTTTCCCTAGCTATCTTAGTATAACTTAGTCCCATCAATCACTTAGAACTCATTGATCAAGTCTGTGGAATGCCAAACCCATTCTATTTAGCTTTACCATCACCATCAGTCCTGGAATAGAAGATACCAGCAGCCTGGAAGACACCCATTCTGGCTGCCCAGGGCAGGCTCATGGCCCCAAATGGGTCCTTCCTATTTCCCACACTTTTTCTAGTACCCCACTGTTCCAGATACTAGAGTTATTTTTCCTCATTACAGCCCCTCTGCTTGGGCCCTGGGCCACCTCAATGGTAACAGGTCACAGTGAAGCCCCACTTTGTAAGGTGCTAGCCATCACACCTGGGAGGCTTCGGAAAGCCTCTGAAGAACGATCCACCTGGTTTCCCCGGGCACTCTAAAGCACTCAGGCCTCTGGCTGGTCTACTCCTCGAACGTCTTCATCTGCCCTAGCTGACAACACCCCAGAAGGCCCAACTGCCAGGCCACTTTTCTGAGATGTGCTTCTCACTCCGAGAAGTGAACACAGGCTTCCTCGACTTCCTGGGCCAACTTCAGTAACCAGAAGTTGTAGGGGTCAAAGCTGACAGGGGAATTTCACTTATAGCGGTCTAAGCAGTCACCTAAAACTCCTGGGTCTAAGTCTCTTGTGGCCAAACCCTTCCACATCAGAAAGCCCAGCCTCAGAACATATTCCAGGTTTCTGTTCACCCAAAGGCCTGTTCAGATACTTATGTATGGCATCTAGTCACTGGAGTACCATGCACTTCTGAAAACTGGAATGACCTCAAAGCAGGATCCTCAAATTGTCCATCAGTCTTTGGCCATTGGCTGCCATCCATGTAACATCTTAGTAACATGCCTGACTAGTATTCAAATGCCCCTCTACCTGGTGCTCAAGTACCAGGTAGCATCTCCTGAATGCATTACCGATAATCACTGACCTCAATAATTTATGCGATAATTTCCCCCAAAGACACTGAGGTCAACTTTTTAAGTTGGTCAAAGGCAGTTCCGCTTCTGGGCAGGATTTGCCAACTAAACTTATGTCAGCCTGGGTCTATGCTTTTCTTTTCTGGAATGACATCAAACTTTGTTATAGAAAGCGTTACTGACAGTGGTAGAATTTATGTCACTTTTGATGCCTTCTCTGCATTTCCCTGCCACCAGATGGCTAGAAAAGACTCCAATCCAGTGTGACTCCTGAGCACTAAGAGAACCCCGGACAACGGCCCCTTCAGCCACTCACCCGGTATCTCCTGGGGAGGCCACCTTTTCCCTACCCTTGGCCACTTTCCCTACTTGGGGCCCCAAGTACGTCAGCTCCTCACTTCCTTTTTCCCCCTTCTCTCCTCACCCCTTATTTCTGCCCACATTTGACAAGCCCCACATGTCTAAAATCCGAGGTTCCCTGACCTCTCCCTCACAAAGCTCAATGGCTAATGTGGGCTCTCTGTTTTAATGAGATACGGGGAAGAGAGCTGTTTTCACTTTGTCCCCCAGACAACTGCTTTTCTTATGTCTTGACCTGATGACTCCTAATGCAGAAAAGATAAAAGACAAAAGAAGCCACGTGAATTTTCTTTAACTGGAAAGTACCACAAAGACTATAAATTTAGGTCCACAGAATGGCAACAGAGAGTGTGGAGGGAATGATGCCAGGTTTTCTTCTGAGAAGGGTAACTACATGTGTCATTAAGGCGATAAAGGAAGACACAGGTATGCATTCCCAGCTTTCTCTCAGCCAAGTCCTCCCACAAAAATGGCCTACGGAATGACACAGCTGGGTGGAGGCCCTGGCTCTAGCCCTTGCTAGGGGATCATGTCTGATCTCAGGCTGATCTGTAAAAATATGGATAATAACATCTACAATGCTTTGCTGTGGTAATTAAAGGTGATAAATGTGAAAGTACCTATCCGAGTGCCCAGAGCACAGCTGAGGCTAAGTATGAGTTTCCTTATCTCCCTTATTTCCATTAGCACATGACACAACCATCCCTGCCAAGAGCACCACCTCACAGGCAGGGGCTTCCTGAGGCTAGTGGGCCGCCTCCCTGTAATTAGGGTTCCTCCTCTGTTCACAGTGGAGCGCTGCTTTCTTACCTCCGTGTCTGTCTCCTGTACCTCCCGGTTTCTGCCCCACTTTCAGCTTTTCTCTCTTGACCCTCGATTCACAGGACTGTTTTAAAATGCATCTTACTTCGGTGGCATTTTCTCACAGTGTGGACGTACTACTTTATTCCTGCTCTTCAACTCTGCACACAGAAACCCTGCACACACAAATGCTGGAGCAATGGGACAGAATGTGACCCACTCCAGTGATGGCCCCTATGAGAATACCACATAGAAGGCACATGTTTATCTTATCCATCCAGTCAGTGTGTAACACATACATGCATTAGGAATCATAATGGTTTGGTGGGTAGAACACTGGACTTGCAGACAAGTCCGAAGTTCAAATTCTTGATGTGACACTAAATGGCAGTGTGACCATCGGTCATTTGGCCTCATCGGCCTCAGTTTACTCATCGGTGAAGTGTTAAGCCATGCAGATGCTCCCTCTCACTGTTAAATTGCGGGGGTTACATGCCATCCTCAGGAAGGAGGAGCACCAATCGGGGCACTGAAAGAAAGTGCTATCTTTCCAGGACACAAGGACGACACCTACAGAGAGTCAAAGCACTCTAAGTCCCAATCTTTCACAGCTGGGCCAAGGGACAGCTCCGGCCCTGAGGGCAAGCAAGAGCTGCACAGGGGCAGGAAAGTGAGCACAGAAGGCTCAGGTCAGATGAGCCCAAATGCTTGGTGAGAATGACTCTCTTTATGAAATGTGCTTCCTCCCTGTACTGTTGGAGTAGTAAGACCCAAAGGGGCAAATCCATGTCCAGGCCCTGGAGAGAAAGAGAGACTGCAAAGCTCAAGCCACCCTCTCAGGTAAAGGCAAGGGAATGCCTGAAGGCTACACAGGGCTCAGACTGGGTAACTAAAGGAAGGACAAAGACACACTGGACCCAGGAGGCCGCAACTGAAATAAAACGTGGGTTTCGCAGGACTATACCCAGTGACACCTGGACTGGAAGTGTCACTATAGTTTGGCAATCAAAAAGTTTAGGGATTTGGAATTCTGGCTATTTTCTTAAACATATATATATATATTTTGTGTGTGTGGTAAAAGATGCTTAACAAAATGTACCACCTTAACCGTTTTCAAGTGAACAACTCAGTGGTGTTAAGGATATTCACATTATTGTAAAACAGGTCTCAGGAACTTCATCTTACAAACTGGAACTCTGTCCCCCCAAACAACAATCCTTCCTCCTCCCCACAGCCCTAGTAACCACGAGTCTACTGTCTCTATGAACTGGACTGCTTTAGAAATGTCAGATTCTGGCTATTTTCATACCTGACTCGTAACTCATAACTTGTATTATTTGGCAAGCCAAAGTAACCATGTTCTCTCTTGACCCTCGATTCACAGGACTGTTTTAAAATGCATCTTACTTCGGTGACATTTTCTCACAGTGTGGACGTACTACTTTCTTCCTGCTCTTCAACTCTGCACACAGCCAAGTGTGCCCCTCTACCTGGTGCTCAAGTACCAGGTAGCATCTCCTGAATGACAGATTTATAAAGCAGGCTGAGATTTATAAAGACAGATTTATAAAGCAGGCTCACTGAGGAAGCATAAAGTCAAGAGCAGCTGACTTCTTATAATGAAAGAATCATACAAAGATAACAATAATCCTAAAATGGGATAGGACCTGGCAATCAGAATTCAGGATTAGCATGTACTGAAATTTCTCAATGCCCCAAGCTCAAACAGGGACAGCGAATGGTTACAACAAACAATGCAGAACGTCATGGTGTTCAGGCTTTTATTTGGTAGGACTGGCACTGATGGGTGATCAGTGTTATTTCTGGAATTAAAGACTATTAAAATTAAAATTAAAGACTATTGAAGACTAATACCAAATTTAGCCAGTGGTCTCAGCAAACGCACTTCTAGGCTCTCCAGATAGAAATATCCACAGGACTGAACTAGAAACGCAAAACACGTGAACGCCTCACTATCAGCTAGGCCTGTGGCTCCAGTCCCTGATGCAGCATTTCATAGGCCAGGCTGGATCCCATGGAGGACTCCTTTCCCCCTTATTAGTGGCAGTCCTGAGCTTCAGGCCAAAGTAAGTATTGGCATGAACAGGAGAAACTAAGATACTAAACCTTAAGTCTTACCACCCATAATAAAGAAGGCTGGTAGAGGGTACCCCAGTCAGGACAGGAGAGAACTAAGCCAGAAAGAGATAGAAAGAACATCTGTCACTCTATTAGGCTTCCACTTAGGACAGTGACTTGCAAGACCATCAAACACAGGGGGGAAAGAGAGAAGGCGGGGGGGCTATGGGCTCTTCCATGTAGGAGTTGCCACAGTCTTACCACTCTGGCCATGTACAGTCAGGAAGGAGAAAAATACCACCCATCCTGTGGGCTTAACGTTTTAACCAGGCACAGTGACTAGGCCCACTGGAATAGAGGCCACTGAAGTGCCCTTACCTGACCAAGTCAATTCTCCTTATATGGTAGGGAAGTTAAGGTCAGGGTTGGGAGAAGCCCAGAAGCTGAGAAGTCAGCCTTTGGCAGTGGGGAGGAGGGGGGCGAATAAAAGAATCCACACCGTCCTGCCCCCATCAGTGCCCCAGGGCCAACAGTTATCAATAAGGGCTCTCCTTTCTCTTGCTTCCCAGCTGTGCATGGAAGTAATGGAAAAGCTTATCATGTGTATGAACCACAGAGACCCAGACTGCATGTTCCACTGGAGTATTTTGGATTTCAGCAATAAATGTCATTGCACATACTTCCTTTCATAAAGATGAACAAATACCTATCCTTGTCTTCTCGAGTTGAAGAGGAAGAAAAAAAACTATCAAAATATTATCACAAATCTAAAGGCTCAAAAGGAAACAAAGGGAAAAAAATGCTTGGCTGGAAACAGCGGCATTCAGAATCAAATGTGCACAATGATGTAAAACCATAAATCCAGGGTGAGATTTTCAGAAAATCCTATTTAAGGAGAAAGCTATTGCTGTTCAGGCTTTGGGAAGAACACCAGAAACTTACAGAGCAAATCCCACTGAAAAACAAGTGGTGCTATCTCAATGAAGGCAGGAACAGTGGGAGCTTCAGGTTTCTGGCCCAGAGGCCTCCAAGAAAGCAGAGGAAAACAGCATGGCAGAGAGAAAACTCTACTAACCATGGTTTACGTGAAAAGAAGCGAGACCTCAGAGGAACGAAGAAGAACTCGAATGAGACAAAGGTGTTTCTGCTGTGTTTAGAGCTGAGGAAGGTGTCCAAGGTCTAGGGGACTCAAAGCCAGATAGAGGCAAGAGTTTAGGGAAAACTAGGAGGCTGGAGGATCTTCCTCCTTGTTGAGCCCAAATGCTTAGAAAAAACTCCAGAGACAGCTTTGGTTTAGAAAAACTTGAGGGGGATTTTCCATCTAGGAAAAAACAGTGAAACAATGAGAAAACTTACCACAGTGACAGGAGTCAAAACCCCCAAGACATTCCAGAAAAAGAGACAGAGGAGGGGCCACAGTGGGTGCCTGAAGGGCCACCAAAGCCTTAGGATCCTGCTGGGTAGGGAAAATGCGAGAAAAAAGTAGAAGGTCTATATTATGAAAAATTTAGGATCACAAAATTTTTTTGAAGAACTGGCTCAGAATACAGGTATCCCCATTTATATATGGGATTCATATAAATATACGGGATTCGAGGTATATATGGTCAAAGAGAAAATGGGAAAACCTGAAAAACCCTTGAAAGGAAAATTCAGACAGTCTATATAAGTTCACTCCACGATATCACAGTTAGGCTATGACAGGAATTTATTCAAACTGAATTTTAGGTTCATAGATATTGGATACTGGATGTAAGTGACTTGGATAGGCTGGAACCCGAGTGGGTCTAAGATCAGTAACTGGTTTTTCACCACTTTTCAGTGAGATGAGCACTGGAGGAGCACAAACTGGAGCCAGGCTGAGCAGGTTGGCACCCTGGCTTTACCACACACTAGCTCTGTGACCTTCACCTAAGAGGTTAAGAATGTAATTAGTAGAGATAATAAAGGCAGCTGACCTTGTAAGGTAATCTTCTGAGGTACTTTAAGAATTAAATAAGTTAATGCATGACAAGTACAGAAAAGAGTGCCTGGAAATTTGTAAGGGCCCAACAAAGATTAGCTATCATTACCTCCCCTCTCTGCTATACTCCCCGGCTGCTATGAGTAGTTCGGCTATAGATTTCAACACCTATTTTTTTTTTAAAGATTTTATTTATTTATTTGAGAGACAGACACACAGTGAGAGAGGGAACACAAGAAGGAGGAGTGGGAGAGGGAGAAGCAGGCTTCCCGCTGAGCAGGGAGCCTGATGCGGGGCTCGATCCCAGGACCCTGGGATCATGACCTGAGCTGAAGGCAGACGCTTAACGACTGAGCCACCCAGGCACCCCTCAACACCTATTTTTAAGTTTGGGGAACATCACTTTTCCTTGGGAAGTCAGATGACATATTAAAGGCACTTAGGTATCAAACTGCTGCCATGTTGACGTTCAGACCTAACATTTAGTTGTTCTAAATTTCATGCATCTGGGGATGGTGCTAAATTATTTTATGTCTATAGAGCTTCCCAGGTCCTTGGGGGAAAGGAAGTATGTGCATGACATGAGGTTAGAATTACCCAACTTTTCTAACAGCTATCTGAAGTAGCTGTATCATTTTCAGCGGAAATCACTAACATGAGAAATAGAATCCTGCAGATCACCCTGAGTGACCCTGCAATGTCAGCGTCTGAATAAAATATGAAGAAAATGGAAAAGTGAAAATGCTTTCAATATATTTAGGGATTGTAGTTTTTCTATGGGAACAAAGGGCTGACTTAGAATGAAGGCTGTTAACAGGCCTTTGAAGGGCAGGAATACATTTGGAAAAATCTCAAATGGTTTTGATATTGGGCCAAGTTTTTTCTTCCTTACTGAACTGCACATGCCAATTGTGGTACCTATGAGCCTACAAATCCTACCAACAGGGATGGTCTCAGCCTTCAGGGAAGGCCCAGGCTGCCGTGGACCCCACCGCCACTCCTCTTCACTCACCACGGCCTCTGAGACCGAGTGCAGACACCTGACCCAAGAGCTTAACAGTGACCTCTGATGCGGCTTGTAAAAATAAAAGCAGCAACCAAGTCAGATCCCCAACCTCTTTCTCAGGCAGCTAAATACTGAGAACGAGGTGATCTGCCGTGAGAGGTATAGCTGCAAGGTTATGATGTACACAGGAACCAGAGATGTCAGGAGCAAACGGAATCTAAGTCGGAGAACAGACAGACGGAGAAGGGAAAAAGAATAAGCCAGATGCAGCAAGAGGGAAAAGACAAAGAAAAGAGAGGCCCCACCATCCACGGGAAAGACTGCGGCTTGTCTCCAGGCTGCCGGAGTTCCTGAGGTTCTCTGGTCCAGGTGCATCCTTGCACCATGTTTTACAAAATAGTCTGAATGGATCTCTGCTCCTTGCAACCAAAACCAGCTAACTTGAAACAGTTACTTCAGCTCCCCTGAGGATGGAGTTTTCCCAGGCGGCAGTTTGGTGCCTCCAACAAACAGATAGTCCACTCTGCCGGACGTGCCTAGACATCCCAGCAGAACAGGGGTGTCTCATCCAGGCACCTCAGCAGAGTCCCTAGGGCTTATGAGCATCTCAAGGGCCTATGGAAATGCTGAGACCTGAAAAAAATATTTATTGGATCCAAAATACGAAAAGAAAATTATAACATCAAAGTTAATAAATGTTTAAAGTCCCCTACTAGTCAAATGAAGCTTAACTCACAGTTCTATGAAAGCCGATTTTGTGAGGGACGTGGGTGCATTTTTAATGTCTGCTATACAACATGGTACAGGAGAAAGGAAGAGTGTGGAGGCTTTCCATGGCCTACAAACCACAGCAGCAGACATGTCTGGCTGAAGCTGGGACCTGCCTATCCTACCCCTTGTATATGCGTACACTAAATATTATGCCTTACCACTCAAAACTGAGTACTATGAGGTTAGAAATCACCCTCCCCTCCCAAATTTAAACATACTCTTACTTTAATACTTCTGATATTAGGAATCTATTATCCTTTCTTAATATTTTACAAAACTGAAGACAAGCCTCTCTTAGCCATCTTACTAGTTTTTCCAAAAAGGGAAAAAATGTTATTCATGATTACAAATGGTCCTGCACATTTAAAGGACTGGACTTTTGACATCTTTCAGAATAATAAATCAAAAGTTGGTCACATTTATTCTTTCCTTATGCAAGAGCCCCCTTGAATGTCATGAATAGACCTAAACATTCTCTCCCACTTAGTCAGATTCTCAATCTATTCTCAAATCTATTTTCTAATAGGAGGTGGCAGAGAAGTTACACAAAATTTAAATCTTACACCTGTAAAAGCGAAAAGCAAGTATGATTCTTCTTCTACAGTCACTGTGGCATGGCTGTAACTGGCTCCGCACAGACAGGTCCCCATCTGCTCTTTGGAGTGCCTCCGGCCCACCTAGCTAGGCCCAGTCTGCTCTCCTCACTTTCACTGCTCAGCCTCCCCACAAACATCCATACCTTCTGTTTCCACTCCTGCGCACCCTCCTCTCCCTTTCCGCCCCCCTCTCCCACCCCCAGCTGCACTACTTCTACAAAACTGCTCTCAAAGTGGTGATCTCCTCGTCAGACCACTGGGCCACTCCTCACAATTCACAGACTCCTGGTTCATACAAGTCTCCTTGGTCCCCGATCCCAACACTTGTTCACCTCCCCTCAGGCCTTGCTGAGGGCACGGACCGTTTCTTTCAGTCCTATGGGCTAAACACAAGTATCCTCGAAAGGTTATGTCCTGACTCAACCAGCTGCTTGGTTTCAATGAGACCATTTCCATTATAATTCCAAATTCTCTCATAACCAGTTCTGTCTTCTTACCTGTATTTCCCACTGCCTAAGGAATATTTCCCTATCATCCCACAACAAACTAAAAATCATTTGCCATCTTCCAAATCCCTATAAAAGGCAACATCCTCCCTCAACAACTATCCCAGGCCAATAACTTTAAAGCCAGCTCTCTCCTCCTAATCCCTACACATCTTTTAACTTTGTCTTCCCTCTGCTTGTTTTTCCTCCAGCACTTAAATGCAATGCAAAGTCTCTTCTATCTTAAGGAAAACCAATATTTAATCCTATCCCTCCGTTAGCTGTCATACACTCTTTCTCCCCCATTTCCCTGTGGAAGCATCTTAAAACTTTATTTTCCTGATTTCTACAGCTTCACTTCCCATTCATTCCTCAACCCACCACCACACCATTCAAGTTCCTCTTGGCCACTGACCACCACCAACCACACTCCTCTGGCTCCCTTCTGCCTCTGTGTTCTACTCTCGCCACATAACCCTTACACTCAGTCGGCCTGGAGAGCTCCTGTTCCTCCATAAATACTAGTATTCTCATGGGCTCCATCTCAGCTCTCCTCTGCTCCCAATTTACATCCACCCCAGTTCAACATCTAGACCACTGGCTCTCCTGGGGCTATTCAAGAATACCTTGAGGAGTGTAGGTTTTAACTGTTCATAATGCCTCCAGAGGGCACTCAAACATTTGCTCAGAAACCTTCATGGATATTTACACAAAGATATTAGAACCTGAAGTGAATCTCACAGTGGATAATGACTACCTCTAATGAGATGCCAAGCATCATAAGGACTTGTACAACCTGCAGGTTCCCTGATTCTGTGAGGTGGGGGCTTATCACAAGGGTCTAATCCTATCATAACATAGAGATGCCATAATACTGAATATTGGTTAACTGGGAAACCTGACATGTTTGCTAGCTGATGCCCAAGTACTAGGAATTAGTGAAATATTCTTCAATCCTATCAACCTTAATCCTAACATGTTTGAAATGGACATCTAAAAATAATTTGAAAGCCAGAGGGACATAATGGAGTTTACTCACAGAAAAAAAGGGGTTCAGATTTTTTTTATGAATTGTTTTATCATTTACCTAACAGGCAGAATTTATAACCTTTGGGACAGAGGTTTGCTCTGGCCATAACAAGGGCCAAAAGCTCTGTCACAATATCATGGAAGGCACTGCAAAATAAGATGTGGAAATAAGCTATGATTATTTTATGAACTTATGGGATATGAAAAATAAATGAGCTCTAGAATAGCTTTACTGAATTTCTTATAACATATCAGGTGACATAAGAGACATTGCAAATTCCAGAGTTAAAGGCATAGAAATGCTTCAGTGCAATTGTAGTGCAAAACAATACAAAATTACTGCTTTTTAAAATTAAACTTTAAGTGCTTCTGACACAACTCCAAAATTAAATTTCATTTTTTAAAAATCTCTTTTCCTCCAATTTCTGTACAAATGATCACTGAACACAGCCATTGGTTATCCATCTCGTGAGTCTTCTTCTAGGATTCGTTGCGGTAATTCTTTAAACCTAGGTTAATGACTTCAAGTTGCCAAACCTAGTTTCACTCCTTATCCCTTTATTGTATCTCTGAGCCATTTAAAATGACTGCTCTCGCCCAATTCTTGGAACTTCCTCCTCAGCTGCCAGGATTCTGCACTCTCACGAGTACCCTCTGTACGCACCGCCCGGCCAGCCCACCAGGCTCAGGTACACAGCTAGGCAAATCTGCTCTGCTGGCCCTGCAACCGTGAACAGTGAATTCTCAGATTCGCTCTCCTGAGAATCTAGAATTGGGAAGTGGAAAGGCTGGGTCTGTGAACTGGCAGGGGTCACAGACTCAGGATAGCCAAGGCAGAGAGAGCAGCTGCACTGACTCCCGTCAACTCTCCAGACACTAGTGGGCTCCAGCCAAGAAACCACCTTGAATGCCATGGAGACCTCCTCAGAAATCCCCCTTCACTTAAGCCATTTCAAATGGGGTTATTTCTTTCAACCACCAAATGGTCTCTGATTAAGACATCCTCTTTCCTAATTATTTCGTAGGCACATTCTCCCCTACTTTTTCCTTTAACGTACACATGCTGCAGCTCTGCTTTGAGCTTCTTCTCATTCTGCCCTACATGTTCTCACCCTCTCCCATCATGTGGCAAGTGAATGATTCTACACTTCTGCTGTAGATTAAATGCTTGCACTGCCCGCCCCCATTCATATATTGAAACCCAATACCCAACGTGATGGTATTAGAAGAGGGGCCTTTGGAAGGTGATTGGCTCATGAGGGTGGAGCCCTCACAATGAGATTAGTGCCCTTTTATAAGAGGCCCCAGAGAGCTCCCTCACTCCTTCTGCCATGCAAGGACATAGGAAGATGGTCACCTATTAATGAGAAGGTGGGCGCTCAACCAGACCCTGAACCTGCCAGACCTTGATCTTGGACCTCCAACCTCCAGAACTGTGAGAAATAAAGGTTTGCTGTTTTATCTACCCAACCTGTGGTAGTCTGTTTTAGCAGCCTGAATGGACTAGACAACTTCTCATGGTGAGGTGAGCACTTCCAGGTGAGTGCAGACACAGGCCACCACCCTATGTCCTGGCCTGTCTCTATGGGGAAGGGACCAGTTTGTCAACATCAACAGAAATCACTCCAGTCAGTCAGTGGTACTGACAACAGAAGCACTAACTCTTCAGAGAAACCACCACCTGCTGAGAGTGGCAGAGTCTAGTTCAAAAGACAATTACATTACCCAAAGTTAGGGTCGTGGAATCTTAAATAACTCCATATAAAAGGCATCAACAGTCCAGTCTAAACTAGACAGATTTTTCCTAATCTTAATCAACTTATAACTGTATAATTATACTCCAAAAAACTTTACCACATAGAAACACTAATTTTAATAATGGACTTGTGCACAGTGCTCAGTCATTCATATAACAAAGCATGTCTTTGCAGCATAAAAGCCTCTTCAAGAAGAACTACACATCTGTCCTATAAGCCTTTTACACTCAACATGTCCAAAACCCAATCTGTCATCTCCTCACCAAAGCCAACTACATTCCCAACTACAGGAAATGGGTCCACCAGCCCCTCAGCTGCCTGAGCCAGAAACCTAGTGGTCAGCCACCCTCCTCCCTCTCATGAAGTCCTGTCTACTTTATCTCCTCAATACCTCCTGAATTTAGCCCCCTACCTACCCTGTCTCAGCTCTAAATCGGGCCACTGTCATCTTCCCCCACAAAAGCCTCCAGTCTTGCCTCCCTCTAATCCACTATCCACTACAACGTAATCTTTCTAAAATGTAAGATGGGTTGCTATTATCCAGCTTAAAGTTCTTCAAAGGGTCCCATTAACTTTCAGTGTAATTTCCAAATTTATTCATGTGGTTTTTAAACTTTGAACAATGTTAGCTCCTACTTACCTCTCTTGGTTCGTCTCTCACCGCTGCCCATTTCAATTCTAGTTCCAGCCAAACCAAACATCTTCAAACTCCCCAGGTCTTGTTTGCTACTATGCCTTGACTACCACCCTCTCCTCCCCACACTCCTTTTACCTCCAGGCCTTTACACTAATCGTTCCCTTTGTTTACCATCAGGGCTCACCTCAAACATCATTTTCTGTAGGAAGCATTCCTTGACTTCCACCCCTATACTCAAATTTGGATTATGTGTGATGTCTTTCCATGTGCTCCCAGAGCCCTTACATGTCCTGTAATGTAGCTCTTCTATCACATTTACTTGGATTTGTCCACCAAAGCATATGTTACTCCACGTTCACACCACCTACTGCAGGTCCACAATAACACTTGGTAAGGAAATGAATCCATTTGCCTTGATGATAACCTCACCTACACTGCATGCTCCCAGGTACCCTGAGCTCCACTCAGCTGACCCACAGGCAGGCTCTGCACGATAACCATATTCTTGATGCTCCTGCCTGTGGTCCAGTGGGCTAAGCCCTCCTCATCCTGAAAGACTCTGTAAAATGCAACTTGTTCCATGACCAAATCTGTGTGTTCGAAACACAGCGAGTTAGTAAGAAAAGAAATCCCATGGCCCATGTTTAAGTTTCTGCATTTATTCTACAGATAGAAAATTAGAAATGAGAACTATTTTTATTGTGCATATTGCTAGAAGCAATTTTCCTCCAAATACTGAAAGCAAAAATCATCCCAATTTATTCCAAATGCATCACTCAAAAATGTTTAGATATTAGTTTTTAGAGTACATTTTAGAGTATGCTTTAACATATGATAGGGCTTACCTATTTCTAAAAGTGCACATCCCTATTAACCATACAGCTAACATATTTGTCCGTATATATATTTTTAAAAGTAAATATTCCATTAGACGTGTAATACATATAATTTTAGAAAATATAAAAAAGTAAAAAAATTTAAATCACCACGCCCTATCACCCAAAGTCCATAATTTTTAAGATTTTCATCTAATTTCTTCTAGACACTTTTCCATCATAGGTTTTTGTGGAGCGTTACTGGGATTTCTGATTAAGAGTTTGAATCATGTCACATATGCAATTTTGTATTCTGATTTTCTCCCACTCAACACTGTCATAAGCATTTTAATACATTTTCTCCATAAACATTTTAATGGCTATATATTGTCCAGTGGACATACCATAATTTAATCATTCTGCAAATACACCCTAAAAAATAATTCTAGGATATACATCTTTTGTTCTCTATTTAAAAATATGCTTTTGATCAGTTCCTAGATAGTTGCTACACGAAGGAATATGAATACTTTTCAAGGCTCTTGATACATATGGCCAATGTAACATAATAGTGTGACATTTTCCCCACATCCTCCTAAGTATTAGGTATTGTAACTTTTTAGTCTAAATGTAGGCCTTTATTAAATTGATAACTGAGAAATTGTAACATTTTAATTACAAAAGTAAATACTCATTGTAAAAAAAACTGAAACCAAAGCAAAAACACGTGATATAAAAAAATCAGTCTCTCCTGTTTTTCCCTCAATAGTCACAATTAAATATTTTCCATGTATCCTTCTAGACCTTTTTCTATTTTTATTCAGAACACACACATGAATATTTTGGTTTTTTATCTTACAAAAAAATGGAATTAAATTTGTTTTGATTCAACAATATATTCCAGGCATCCATCCAGGCTATATGTCAATGCATACAAACCTACCCCTTTTTTTAAAAGCTACATAACATTCCATAGTACACAGATACCAAAATTTATTTGTGGTTATCTTCCGTTTTTTATTATAAATGATGCTACAATAGACTTTGCTCATACTAACTTGTGTTCTCTTGTGGGAATATTATAGATTCCTTGAGGAGTATCTGCTAAATCAAAGCATGTTTTTAAAAATTTTTATAGGCTCTGCCAAATTGTTATTTGAAACGATAGATCCAATTTTGTGTTCCCAACAATGTATTAGGTGCCTTTTTCTCCACACCCTTCACTATCTTAATTTTTGCATGATAGCCCCCACTGAAAAAATCTAGTTGTTTTAATTTTCATTTCCTTAATCACAAGTGATGTTAAATCCCTCCTCACTGCTTTGACTCTCATATCTTTCTGAGAACTATTCCTATTCTCCATTTCTTAATTGTGTCAATTCTGTTATTTTTTACCTCTTTATACATGTTACAAACTTTTTTCCCAGTCTGTCACCTTGTAATGTCTGTCACACAGAAATGTCAACTTTGATAATGATCAAATTTATCACTCCTTTCCTTATGATTTTGGGTGTTGGTCTTTCCTAAATGGTCTACAAAAAAATCATATTTTCCAACATAATATATCCTCCAACATATTTCCCTTTATTTTCTCCTAATATCTTTATAGTTGTTTTGTTTTTGAGTTAGTTTTTTGAGCCAAATAAAATTCATTTTGAATTTGGGGAAGTAAAATCTTTCTTCCCAAATAAAGAGTCATTTATCCCTACACAGTATACTGAACAATTCCCAGCTGTATCAAAATACCAACTTTATTCAACCCTAAATTCCTATATATAAGTGGGTCTGTTACTGGATTCTACTTTGTTCCATGTAGCAATTTGTCTATGCTTGTGTTCACCATTTATATTAGTGCAGCATTACAGTATGTTTTCATATCTGGTATTATCCTCTATCACCACTTTTCCATTGGAAAAATTTCTTGGCCATTCTAGCACATTTCCTCCTCCAGATGAATTTTAGAAGCAATTAATCAAGTGCCCAAAAATAATTCTCACTGGGATTTTATGTGAACTACATTAAAAGTACAGTTTAATTTGTAGAATATCTCAATGTTTACAATGACGCTTTCCCCTCTAATAACATGTAACATCTGCCCATTTATTTAGGTTAGCTTTCAAATTGTCCAGGTAAAGGTTCTTCTTCATAAAGTTTTTCTGCATTTGTTCCATTTTTAAACATCTTCTAGTTCTGTTGCTCTTGGGGAATCAAATCTAACTTTTCTGGAGGAGTAATTACAAACTATTTGATTATTAGTGACAGTATACATCTTTCCACATGTTTAACAAATTATACTTCTATCCAGTGAACTGTCCACATCCTGTAACCACTTGTGTGTGGACTTTTATTTTCCTCACTGATCTGAGTTCCTTACATGTTGAAGATATTAAGCCTTCACTTACGTTTGTCATAAATATTTTCCTACTTTGTGGTCTGGCTTCTAATCTTAGGGTTTTGTTCTTCCTCTCTTCTTAAAGAAATTTTAAATCTTTTGTAGTCTAATATACTGATTTTTAAACTAATAACAGATCGGAGTACCCCAGAAGTGCCAGGACCTAGACCTCTTTCCCTCACAACACCTGCACAGAAGGTATTATTTTCCTCACTTAGAAGATTCTAGTTCAGGTCTATCTGATTGCAAAGTCCTTGCTCTGCCCACCTCAACACACAAAACCCTCTCTTCCAGATGTTTAATGTCTACTTCCACATTTTATTTATGATTTAACGGGTATTCTTGCTGATTTATCATTTACTGTATTCCCATACATATTTCTGGGGTGCTGAATAGGCTCCAGAGACCTGTAGAGATATTTTAAAGCCAGCATGACACTGTTTTGAATGGGGTTCTATAACATGTTTAATATCAGATAGGATTTGTCCCACCTCATTTCTCATAATTCTGTCCAGTTCATCCCAAAATGGATAGCTCTGTAATGTTTAAACATCACATCCAGGAACATGGCCTGTTTTCTCATTTAAGACATTCTTTCTTATCTTTCAGGATAGTTTATGGTGTCCTCCATGCAGACTGCACTTGTCTCAATAGAGCTGTACTTACAAGTTTTATGTTTTTTTGCATTGTGATCAGAGCCTGTTTTTTGGTTGGTTTTTTTCTTTTCCATTTTAGTTTCTGCCAGGTTATTTTTGGTATTCAGAAAGCTATGAATTTCATATATGCATCATGTACCCAGTCACTTCCTCAATTTTTCTTTGTATAATAGTTTTTTGTTGTTGTTGTTGTTATTCTCATTTTTGTAGCCAATAGCATCTACATATACTTCCCTTCATCTCATTTTGGATCCTTACCTCACTCTTCTTGCATATGTTACTGCTTTAATAAAACTTACAAAATCCATGTTAAATAACTCCCCAATTTTTAATTTGACTCTGATAACTTTCTGTTAAGTATAGTGTGGATAATTACCTTAATATTTCTGTAGGCACAAAGAAGTGCCTACTTTTTAAAAATAAGGATTTTTTTTTTAAATCAAATATCTATTTTGTTTGTAGTTTAGGTGGCAGTTTGAATTCAATGTGAACTCCAAGGGAAAGATCACCTCTCTTCCAGACAGACTTCTGAAATGGCCTACCTAGTCTCCCCCACTTCCACTCCCCCCACACCACACCCCCACATTCTGCATGCAGCAGCTGGAGTGGCTTTTTAAAAATGCAAATCTGATTATGTCATTCCCCTGCTTCAAACCCAACCCTTGCAATGGTTTCCCGTTTCACTCAGAATAAAATAAAACATCATTAACGTGCCCTACAAGACCCTACATGATCTGGCCCCCTGCCTAGCCACACTTCCCTCTCACCCACCAGAATCTATCCACAAGTCATTCTTTCAGTTCCTGGAATGGGCAAAGCTCTCTCTCCCCCTTTAGGGCCTTCCCACATGCCATTCCCCTGCCTGGAAAATTATCCCCCATCACTCTACGCTAACGCCTACTCACCCTTCAGATCTCAGCTCAAATCTTATTTTTGCAAAAAAAAAAAAAAAAAAGTCTTTCCCAGGCCACCTTTTCACAATCTAAAATTTGCTCCCCTTTTTATACTCTCTCATAACCGGTACTACTTAACTTTCCTAACAGATAACCATTTGTGATTATATGTGCTGTTGCAGGACTGCTTCATTTGTGGTCCCCTCCACCCCCACAGATTATAACCTCTAAGAGAACAGGGACAAATTGATTATGCTGGCCACACCACAAGCATTCATATATATTTGAATGAAATAAAAATACCTAAAAAACCCTTAACTGTATCTCTTACATCTTAAAACAATACCCATCATATCAATCAATCAATATTTAAGCTGTTAAAACTCTTTTTGATACTGCCTACAAATTCAGTAAGAATACACTTTACCCCAAGGACATAACAGCTAACCTGCATCTGATGCTGCCACAGGAAAATACATATATAAATTATATCACTAGGAAATGTTTAAATATGAGAGTTTTGTTTTATGCAGCGTTCATTTTGCTGATACTTTATTCACAATCAACTAATTTATAGGTCTTATTTTTTAAAGCACATAAAGCACTAGGAAAAATGTGCTTTGTCAAATACTCTTTAAAAAGTCTAATGTATTAACAGTACTTGATAAAAATTACAGCAAAATCACAAACTAAAAAGCATTCAAAGTTGGTGATCTCTATTATTCTGTAACAGACACTTCTGGTCAAAAAAAGTATAAATTACATTGCAAATAAAAAATCCTTTTGGATCACAAAAGCTAACAAAATCAACATTTATATACTACTTTACATTCTGCAAAAACACTTTCACATATGTCATATCACTGAACTCTGTGGAGCAGACAGAGTAGGTATTATCAGCATTTATAGGAAAGAAAACTGAGGCTTAGAGTGATTGTCCTCCTCAAGGTCAAAGGACTGGAAAGTACTAGCGTCATAATTACATTGGGGGAGGGGTGGAGGTCCCACATGTAAATTTCTTAACCAAAGAGAACTTCCATCCTAAAGGCCTGTGTCTGTAATTAGTGTAGATTTATGCTCCCTTCCCTGAAATTTCATTTCACCAGAGAACCACCACCGAAAGAGCTGCTTTAAATATGAAGCTAAAATTTAAATTGCCACCAATCTGGGAAATAAACTATGGTATACCCAAACTATGGAACATGATGAGCAGTTCTTCAAAACGAGGTAAGGCATTACATGCTGAAACTGAAAGATAAGAGTACACTAGTACTTGTTAAAACAAAGATAATACAAGTACACACACGGGGAAAACATTTTAAAAGATCTAGAAGAATACACATGGAACATAGAATAATTATCATCTCTGGAGACAGGGGTTGGTAGAGAAAGACTTCAGCCATGTCTGTGATGTTTTAATTTTTACAAAGAAAATATATTACTTTACCTATTTAAAACTAATTTTTAAAAATTTAAGTTAACCTGTGGTTTGAACAAAAATGTCATTTTTCTGCTCTAAAAGCTATGCATCCATAAAGGAAATCGGGGCCTCTCTAAAAGAGAAGACAAATATATTTAAAAAACGCTTCAATCCTGTTAAAACAATAAACCACCTAAATGTCACAAAACGTTCCTCTAAAAGAGCAGTAACTTAAATTATTTTTTTAATACCTAGTCTCCTTTGTTGCAGTAAGACAACCAGTAAACAAACTAGCCACTGGAAGAGTACAGAGCAGGCTCCTCCTAGAGAGATTTAGTTGTTAGAGTTCGGCAAGGAAGGTTTCACAAAGGAGCCGAGTTTTGAGGGAAATGAGAGGTGACTTGGCAGAGAGATGCGGGAAGATTAATCCAGATGGGAAAATGTCTGGGAGGTGGATATACTGAGTTAATCGGAAGCGGGGGACAGTAAGCAAACTGAAGTCAAGTCCTGAAAGAGGAGAGGATTCCTTTGGATGTGGGAGCTGAGAGGGAGCTCGGCTGCGCGGCCATCCAGTTTACCTGGGTGAGAATCCGGCCCTTGTTGTGGTCAAACAATGGAGGCGTCCAGCGGCAGCGGCGTTCTGCGCTGGGTGCGCGGAAGGCTCCTCATCACCTGAGTAGGATGCTCGGCGGGCTCTGCTGGGACGCAGGGCGCTCTAAAACACACAACATCACACCATGCAGCCGGGCTTCTCCGCCGCACAGCCCGGCTCCCTGCTCCCCCGGCGCGGCCATTACCGCCTCTCCAGGGACCCGCCTGGAAAGGCTCCAAGGCGCGGCTTTACGGGCTTCCAAAGCGGTTTCGCTCCCCCTTCCCTCGGCTCCAACAACAATGGAGCCCGGCCCGGGAGTCCGGCTCCCGCGGGGCCTCCGCCCGGCCTCGCCCCTGCCGCTGCCCATCCCTCGCCGCGCACCCGGCAGCCATCTGCGACCCCCGCGCCCCGCTCCCGGCACCGCGGGCTCGCGCCGGCCGGCCGGCCGAGGCCCGAAGCCAGGCTGCCCTCCGTGGGGCCTTGCCCGGGGGCCGCCGGGCCGCCCGGCTGCTGGGGGCCGCTCTGACCTTTCCCACCGACGCCCAGGGGCCGGCCCCGGCCCGAGGCCCATCCTAAGAGCTGGGTTGTTTTTCTTTTCTTTAACCCACTCATCCTCCTTCCAACCCCGAGCCCGCTCCCCTTTCGCCGCCGCCCCCGCCTCGTTCCCGAAAAGAAATAGAGAGACTGAGCCCGGCCGCCCGACAACTCACTCCAAGTGAGGGGTTGAAGCGCCCCAGGCCGCGGGCTCCGCGCACCCACCCTCCCTCTCCTCAGGGGACACCTCACAGGTGCGCCTCCGAGCCGCGCGCGCGCGCTCCGCACACCCAGACGCCTCCGGAGGACAGCGCGCGTGCGCACGCACGGGGCCGACGAGCCCCGGGGGAGCGGGGGCCGCACGCATGCGCGCCGTCCGGCCCTCGCCCGGCACCCCCCCCCCGCCCCCGCCCCCGTCGGCTGCCCGCGCGCGCCCTCCCCCCAATCCCAAGCTGGTCCCGGGTACCCGCCCCCCTCGCCAACCCCCGGCCCTGCGCGCGCGTTCCCGCGCGCCCGCTCGATCCTCCTTCCCCGCCCCACCCGGGCCCGCGTTACCCTGGGTAACCGCACTGCGGCCGCACCTGAGCTCTGCGCCTGCGTCCCACCGGCCAGACCCTCCCTTCCCCTTGGTTGGGTCCCGTGCCCCGCCCCAGGTGGGGGAGGGGGGCGTTGCCCCCTCCCCGCCAAGTGAGTATCGAGCGGCCTCCCCCGCCCTGCCCGGCAGACAGACCCGCTGCCGCCGCCGCGCCGGCGCCTCAGCCGTCCGCCGGTCCCCACGGCCTGGCCTCGCCACCCCGGCCCCAGGTCCCGGCGTGCACCGCGGCGAACGCTCGGGTGGGAGCCGGCGAGATGCGTTCGGCGGGCGGCGCCCACTGACCTCCCTCGGCCGCCCGGCCGGGGCAGGGCCGGAGCCGGGAGCCAGCCCCGCCCGCCGCCCCGCCCATGGGCCGCCAGCCCCCGCAGCCGCCCGCCCGGAGGACCGCGCCGAGGCGGGGAGCCGCCTGAAGGACCGCGACGGCCGCGCCCGCAGGTGAGGCGGGGCCCGAGGTGTGATCGAGTCCAGCCCGGCTCCCCTGGCCGTGCCTCTGGGGAGGCTGTGCGGGCGCCGTGGGGGCGGGGGCACCTGTCGGGACCGGAATTTATTTAGGTTGTTTTAAAAGCCCTCGTTGCGGGGGGGGGGGTCCTCGCGTCTCACCCCCAGGGCTCGGCGGTGGGGAAGGGTGTCCCCTTGCGGAAACAACGGGGCGGGGGGGGCACGAAAAGGTGGAAAGGAGGGCAAAAGTGAGGCGCAGCGACCCCACGCCGGCTGCCTGCCCCGTTTTCCAGCCGGTTATGGGGAGGGGGGATGCCGTTCCCAGGGCTCCAGTCCAGGCTGCGGACCGTCTGCACCGCGCACCCAAGCCAATCCGATGGGGCAGGAGCGGCCAGCTCAGGGGCTGCTCCGACCAGCCCCGGGGTGAGGTTGTAGGGTGAGGGATCCGCATTGCAGGTGCACCTGGAGCGCCCGAGGGCCTGGCCCTGCTTTGTCTGGGATGCTGCGGGGAGGCGGCCGTCTGAATCCACATCGCCTTTTTAAATGCGTTTTACCATCCTCTGGACGTTAGAGACCCTCCCTGATAAGTTGCCTTGTCTCCTGTCTTGATAACCCTTTACGTAAGTACTCTACCTTACAGCCCTTTTCTGAAGCTTTGATGTAGGCTTTAGATGACCCTGAATAACGATTTGCTTGTAATTCGTGAAACTGAGCATAATGCAAATATGCAGTAGAGCTCTAGGCTTGACTACAGAGCTGCGGTCTACTACAGTGAGTTACTCCAGTTTATCTAACTTACGTTTTCGTGCTGACCTGTATTGTTTAAATTCAAGCTTTGGTATTTAGCAGTATGATCTATTCCAATAATTGAAAATGAGGTCACCTAAGAGGAAATACAGTCGTGCTCCGAAATTTAGGTTGCGGTAATAGGTCTTATTACAAAATACAAGCTCCGAGGCTGTAGTGCTTTAATACATTACGCATTTTCAGAAACCTACCTGTAGGAGTGTTAAAGCTAGAATTGCTGGGTCTTTTTAAATAAGATTTTTAAGTTTGAGATTTATACAAAGAGCATTGTTATTGTTTTATTAAGTGATTTTTTTTTTGCACCGTCAATTTGCCTACATTTTCTTCCCATTGAATTGTAAGGAAAAAGATACTAACATTTAAAGTGATTTTTATCCCCAAAGATGTTTTAAATATATGCATTTGTTTTGGCTAAATGTTTATCTTATGTGAAATGTTTTTGGGAAAAGGTTTTAAGGCTTGTGATATATATGTATATATATGTGTTTACATATACGCATGTATATATATGTGTATGTGTATTTACATGTACATACTATTGAAAAACCTTAAAATAGTTTTTATTGTTTCTCTGCATCATCTTATAATTACTCAGTAAATTTAGGTTAGGTGTATTTAAAATCCAAAATACAAAACAATTACTTGTGTGTATCAGATTTTTATTGTGGTACATGTAAACACATCAATCTAACAGGTTTCTTGGAAAATATTCTTTTTTTTTAAGTGAATCCTTTTGCTTTCATGGAAGATCACTTGGGTTCTTAACTCTTTCATCTGTGATTCATTGGATAAATTCATTTTAATGTCATTACTTAATTGGCGGAGAGCATTTGCAACAATACTGACGTTAACATTGATGCTTTTAAGAAATACTTATAAAGCATTTTCTCATATTTCTAACAAGAAAAGACATGGGGCTTTTTCTTCTATCTTGAACAAGGTCAGCCATAAAAAGTTCCTGATACATAGTGGGCACACATGTTATTAACTAAGATTAATTACATCTACTAGATTGGATATCTTTAAAGGTCAGCGACTAGGTTCCTCTCTATGCTTCACGTTTGACTCAGATTGACATTCCAGGCTAGTTAAGTAGGTGCTAGCTTAATGACACCAATTTTCACTTCTCCAGCTTTGAAATTTAAACCTGCAGAAAGGTTTGGGCAGGGAAGTGAACGTGTTCTAATTGTCTTCAGATATTTAAGGTTTGTCATGTAGCAAAGGGAATGTATGTATTTAGGGTAATTCCCAAGTACAGAAGAGGCCAAGTAGTATTTATAAGAAGACAGATTTCACTTTGACATAAAAGCAAAAGTTTCTTACGATTACAACCTCCAGCAGTGGAAAGAAGGGGCTGCTCCTTCCCCACAGAGTTTCCAGATAAGCCCATTCCCCAACAGGGCAGCAATCTACTAGGAGATAGCACACGGGGTGTGTGAGAGGCCTTCTGAGATGCGGTGTCTAGGGATTCCAGTGGCAGTGGATTGAAGGGCTTTGTGGCTTTTTTTTTTTTTTTTTTTTTAAATGCTGGCTTCATAGCTACAGCTGTGGGCATAAGGACTCCCCAGAATGTGGCTGAACCCTTGGAAGATATTTGTACCAGGGTAGAGGCCAGCCTGGTATCAGGGGTGATTTTAATCCTACTTTGCTCTTGTATGGGGTTTTACAGGTAATAAAGCACTCTCACATTCAAAACACTTTTAAAAGACTTTTTTTAATTATACGTGATTTATATTTCTCTCTTTGGCTTTTATTTTCTACGATAAACAATTAAGAGGAAAATTACCCATTTCTATGAAGGCAAGCAGAAGAGGTTTTTTTTTTTTAAAGCTCTTTTTAAAAATGGGATGATGTCAGTCATTGTTTTCAAAGTCAGCAGGTTGTGAAGGTGAATAGATTTTCTTAAATTATTTTTTAAAAGATACTGATTAAGGGCTGATTCTTGTGCTTGCTCTGCATTTTAGTTTCTGTTTATTTCATTACTCAAACATGACTCAAATTTCACAGCAAAAAAAAAAAAAAAAATCCAGTCATATCCACCTACGGTAAGTTGCATTGGACATTCTTCCAGTTTGTCTGTGTTGTTTTTAAATATATGTTGGCAGCTGAAGGTAAAACACAGCTGAGAGAAATACAGTTACAATGTGCTGAAAAGATTGGGTGAATTGGAGCTTTGTGTCTGAAGTAGAAGATTTGTCCTATTTGTGCTAAGCCAATCCTGGGAATGATAATTTATCAACAATAGCGATGATGATCTATCCATAATAAGAAAGATTAGGCGGCTCTTGACTGTACGTCACGATACATGTTTTAAATGGGTTGGTGGTGTTAGGACTCTGTCTGTGGCCAAGGAGCAGAGCAGAGCTTCTTGTGAATACCAGAGTACCCAAACGAACTTCCTCTGCACAAGGATTAAGTGGAGCATAATGGTAACGGGCCAATTGAGTTAAAATGGCGTCTGATCCCTCCAATTGAGGAAGAAGTTAGAGGAAAAACCATCCTGAATTAATGTATATGTGTGCTTAATCTTCCAGAAACCCTTTTAGTTCTCCCTTGTTCTTTATTTTTTTTTAAAAATATTTATTTGACAGAGAGAGTCACACAAGCAAGGGGAGTGGGAGAAGGAGAAGCAGGCTTCCCGCAGAGCAGAGAGCCCGATGTGGGGCTCGATCCCAGGACCCTGGGATCATGACCTGAGCCAAAGGCAGACGCTTAATGACTGATCCACCCAGACGCCCCCTCAGGCACCCCCTCTCTTCTGTTCTTTAGCAGATGAGTTTGTCTCATGCTTTTTGTGCCGGTTTATCCACCAACTGAATTTGGGTATGATCGTTTAAATAAGACAAAGACCCAAACTTTAAACACGGAATACATCATTTATTTATACTTTATTCATGAAGGGAAAAGAGAAGAATACCAAGTTCTTCTGGCCAGCCAAAAAATAAAGCCTTAAAAAAAAAAAAAAATCGGAGAGGCTACTTTAAATATTATGACCAGGTCAACAAATTATCAAGTAAGGTACCCAGTTAGAAAGCAGCCTTTTTAGAGGTCAAAGGTTGCCTTTTAGAGCTCCTCACCAGAGTTTCTGAGGCTGTCACACAGCTGTCTAAAAACCTCTTTGTTAATTAAAAAACAGGTGTTTGTGTATTTTATGCAGGTTTCCACACTGGAGAGCAGAATAAGTTATACATCTTTGTGATTATCCCCAGTTTACCATTTTATCAGAAATAACTTTATGAAGCAAGGAATGTCTGCTTCTCTGTAGCTATAAAGGAAGAGGGAATGTGTTTTCTCCTTTTATCCAGATTCTTTCTACTAGCCAAATTCTCAACACTGGGCAGTGGAATTCCTTTGGTTAGCACCAAACAAAAGAGCAAGACTGAAATGCTTGAAGCTGACAGTAAAGGAGAGGGAAAAAAAAAACAGAAGAGCACTTTTAACAAATGGAATTTGAGGCATATAGTACTCTGCTGCTACAGTTTCTTTCTTTGTTGCCTCCTTGGTGACACTTAAGATGTGAAATTTAGACCTGCATAAGATCCACTACTTTTGCTCATCAGATTTCCTTCCCAACCTATTTCTAAATGCACCGTATGCCCATTTTATTTACTATAGGTAAGGGGGTTTATGAGGCATGCTTTTAAGCCCAATTTCTTACATAAAATTGCTTAAGCATCACTGCTACATACAAATTATAATTTTCTGTATTATTACAATTCTGTTTTTCTTGAAGTTGCACATTTTACCTAGCAGTGCATGGCATTATACTCTGAAAGGGCTATCTGTTATGTTGGAGAGTATTCGTAAAAATACTGGTTCCCCAAGTTACAGTCCATCACTGTGTAGAAAATAATCCAGGATTGCCATATTTTTCTCTTGGCTTCTTACCTAGTGTTCTCAGGATGAACAAGTGTAGGTGATTAGGCTCATGTCATACCCCGAACAGTGAAGACTCTCTTAACCCCTTTCCTCCACTGTCACACCTGTCAACCCAAGTGAAAGGCACTGGTGTTATTTCTCCTCCAGTGGCTTGTGGTATGTGGGAGCAGATCCAGTTTTGTTTTGTTTTAAGATTTATTCATTTGAGAGAGTGAGTATGAGCATGAGTAGGGGGAAGGGCAGAAGAAGAGAATCTTCAAGCAGACTCTCCACTGAGCGTGGAGCTCAACTCAGGGCTTGATCCTACAACCCATGAGATCATGACCTGAGCCAAAACCAAGAGTTGGAGGCTTAAACAACTAAGCCACCCAGGCGCCCCCAGATTCAGTTTTTAGAAATATTTGTTTGCACATTGGTAAGAAAGATGGAGAAAGGTTGGTTGGTTGTTCACTTTTATGTTCCCATAGACAAATATATAACAGGAGTTATTGGTATGGTCTATTCAAGGAGGGATCAGTCTTTGTCTTCAGCAATGAATCATCTTTATGTTTTGGTTCAGTCCTGGTGTCCAGACCAGAAAGTTTAGCCAGTGAGGTACTTGCTCACTGACCTGCCCTATTGCACTGCCCCAGGGGAGAGGGGAACACAGTCTTGTTTGATAGGGAGAAAGGATATGTAATCCTCCTCAGCCCCTGTGATGGGTTTCAAGTGAAGAATTCATTCCCATCAAGAAAGTGGTCAAGTCAGTTTTTGACAGAGGTTTATCAGTATAGTGAAGCTGTGGTATTAGGACCTGGTTCAGAGATGAGCAAAGCCAAATCTTGTTGAGGGCAAAGGCTGATGGGTTTTTTTGTTTGTTTGTTTTGGTTTTTGGTTTTTTTTAAGGAGGAGACAAAATAAAAGTCTAAGTTGGAACAAGTAAAGCCAGAGGTGAGGCCTTTTTGGAGACAGGTCGGTTGAGTGCTCTTTGTTGGAGGTGTTCTCCGGTCTCATCCATGGTTGTAGGATGGAACCCGGAGCAATTTGGACCGATCATTGGCTCATTCTATAACACTACACTGAATTCTACCCACCAGCAGGCTGTAGAGTGCCTTTCAAAGGAAATTTGGGACACCACCAAGACCTTCATGTGCACGTTATCATCCCATGTCGGAAGCTCAGACAGGAAGCAGATTACCCGTCACTGGGCCTTGGAGGAACACTGATTGCAGTGAGAAGTTGTTAAAACGGCTGAGCCAGTGTCTTCCTACCAGAGCTGCCATGAGTTCCTGGCACATTAGGACCAGTAACCCCGCAGAACTGCAAGTCCCTACGGGAAAGTTGAAGTGATACTCTGGATTGATGAACCCTGATGTGAACCCGGTCACCCAGGCTTCCTGCACCTGCACTTGAAGCCCATGGACACCCCTTGTCAACAATTCCCACTGGAGAACCCAGCTTCATCCAGAACACTAACATTATGCCACTGGAGCATAGTCAGAAGTCTTGGGAGCCTACTCAGTTTTTTAGGTGAAGGTCCCAGATTTTTGTTTGTTAAAACTCTTGTGTTCATAACCCATAGGTAGGACATCTATCTAGCCACTTCAGTCCAATTTCTGTAAAATCCTGCTAGATTATTTCTCTCAATTTCATCTTTTTTTTTTTTTAAGATTTTTATTTACTTGAGAGAGAGAGACACAGCGAGAGAGGGAACACAAGCAGGGGGAGTGGGAGAGGGAGAAGCAGGCTCCCCGCGGAGCAGGGAGCCCGATGTAGGGCTCGATCCCAGGACCCTGGGATCATGACCTGAGCCGAAGGCAGACGCTTAACGACTGAGCCACCCAGACGCCCCTCAATTTCATCTTGATACTTCACCACCTCTTCTGATTCTGTGTGATACAGTGAAGGCCTTGGTGAGTGTGTAGGGCATTAGAGCTCTATTTACAATCTGACCTGTGAATTGTGGTTTCCTGTTATAGACAGACACACTTAATGTGCCAAATCTGGACATAGAATATTTCAGAAGTCCTTTTGACAGTCATTATGACAGCTTTTGTATGTGGGTAGCTTCTACATCTGTTGAAATTGCTAAGACGTTCACATTAAAACCATTTTCCTCATTTGAATAAAGCTGATTTGAATATGTGTTTACAAATGCCACCCCCCCAAAGGGATAGATAAGCCACTCTCTTTGTCTTTATGGTTCTTCTCTCCCACTCCCTCGACACCCACAATGTGAGCCTGACAAATAGGACAGCTCATATAATACTGTTGAGCTCCAGTGGAAAATTTGGAGCATACAGTTCATGCCTAATTATCCCTAGCATCCTCTTCCATGTGTGTACCAGGCTGTGGAGCAAGAAGAGGAAACTAAGTCCTTTGGAGCTACCAAGGAGCTGTCTGGGGCATGGTCTGGTTGCAAGGACTCCCTGCCAGACTCCAGAGGCCCTTTACTGCAGGGGCCTGGTCTGGGACAGAGACAGCATAGGGAAGAGCTTCCAGAAGGAACTGGTTTGTCTGAAAATAATGAGTGCTGATAGATAGCGGTGACCACATTATTCACCAAAAGAAAAATAGTTCTAAAACAGCCCCCAATATAGGGTAACATGAGCACCATTAGAAATGAGTTCCTTGGGGCACCTGGGTTGGCTCAGTCGTTAAGCATCTGCCTTCGGCTCAGGTCATGATCCCAGAGTCCTGGGATCGAGCCCCGCATCAGGCTCCCTGCTCTGCGGGAAACCTGCATCTCCCTCTCCTACTCCCCCTGCTTATGTTCCCTCTCTCGCTGTCTTTCTCTGTCAAATAAATAAATAAAATCTTTTTTAAAAAAAAGAAATGAGTTCCTCCCCAAATGAAGAGGACTCACTGTTTTTGCAACTGTCCATAGTCAGAATGAGAGTCAGAAAAAAAGAGTGAGAAAGACCAGTGGGATTGCATATTCCAGTGAGGACAATACATTTTGTCTTGTAGACGGACTGCAGAGGCAAAGGTGGATAAAGATTCTCCTTTGCTGAGAACAGTTTGCATGAGAGACTAATTTTCTTGTCTGCAGCTGTTAATCTTTTCTCCCCAATCATACACGAATTTTTATTGATTTACTTTAATATACCTGATTCACACACAGTCATTCCAAACAGTTTATCTAAATAATATATAGAGATTTAAAATTGTGGATTTTAAATGTTATCAGATATATCAGATGTCCATAATAACATCAATTGATTTTACCATCTTTGAGCTGTAAGAAGAGTGCTCAAAATAGGGCACCTGGGTAGTTCAGTCAGTTGGGTGTCCAACTCTTGGTTTTGGCTCAGGTCATCATCTCAGGGTTGTGGGTCAGGCCGTGCGTCCAGCTCTGTGCTCAGTGAGGAATCTGCTTGAGATTCTCTCCCTCTGTGCACCCCCCTCCGCCCTTCAGAAATAAAAAAATAAACCTTAAAAAAAAAAAGTATCCAGCAGATGACCCACGGGGGTTGTGAGGAGATAAGATATGGTTTTTCCCATTTGAATTTTAGTTTCTTTACATGTCTTTAGGTAAATATAGATTATTAACTAATTACCTCAGTGCTCTTCTAGTCCAAAAGGAATTAGAGATCTTAGAAAATATAGACAATTTACATTAAAGAATAATGCAATTGTTGACTAAGAATTTGTCAGAGAAATATGGTATTTTAAAACATTACTCAGCTAATGGAAGTGGAGTAATTTTTTTTTTTAAAGATTTTATTTATTTGAGGAAGAGAGCAGAGAGCACAAGTCGGAGCAGGGAGAGGGGCAGAGGGAGAAGCAGACTTCCCGCTGAGCAAGGAACCCAATGTAGGGCTCAATTCCAGGACCCTGGGATCATGATCTGAGCCAAAGGCAGACGCTTAACTGGCTGGACCACCCAGGTGCCCCAGAAGTGGAGTAACTTTATAAGTTAGCATAATAAGTAATATTGTCTAAGATTTTAAAAAAATAAATTATACTAGTTTCTTAAATTTTAGTTACCAGTTGCACACTCACATTTAGATTTACCGACTCTTATGATGTGGATAACCATGAGCTTATCAGTAAGGCAAGTGTAAGGGATTTATGAAGTACAATTTAGCCTTTGTGCAAAAATCCTACTTTTCTGTATGAATTAGTATATGTAGGGTTGTCTGTTCCTCCCCACTCTAGCATGTTGGCTCTATGACAGCAGGATTTGTATCTGTTTTATTCATTGGTGTATTCCAGTGTCCTTCCTGGTACCTGGCTCAGAGGTACTCAGAGAGAGGTGCTTGCTTTATGGAAAGAATAAAGTGTGATACTTTATATGCCCCCACTGAGAAAAATAGGACCTTCCTTTACATCCCCAAATTCACAAAACAGTGTGTGAGAGGATTTGCCTCAAGAGTACTAAGGGCACCTTGAATAATTTAATTCTGTTATGCAGCCTTCCATGTTATATTGAAATACTTTCATTCTTGTTCTTAATATAGAGGCTTTTCAAAAGAGATAGCTTTTCAATTTGTACCTGTATCTTTAAATTTTATTTCTAAACTGGGATTCTTATAACCCAATTGCTTTTACTTTGGAAGAGACCTTTTCCAAGTAGAAAACCATTTTCAGATTTACCAGCTCAACACTAATTTCTTTAGTTTCCCCAATACATTTGTGCAAATAACCAAGTTTAAATTATAGCTCTTTTTACAAACAGCATTTCCCTGGTGATCATGGAGCCTGTTCTTTCATTTTTCCCAGCCTGGAAAGCTTTTCTTAAAGTGCTAGTACACATAATATATTAGGAGTTTTGGCATTATTTTATAAATTTATTTGGAGTCCTTAAAATCCTTTTAAGATTCATATATACTATTTAGTGGTCTCCTTAAAAAGAATTCCTTTGCATTCAAAATGTTAAAGCCTTTAAACATCAAAATTTCCTGGAGATTCATTAACTGTTCTAGATCAAAGGACTCCCATGGAAAGTGTATATTGGGTCAACTTTGATATACCCATTTATCATCTCTTAAAATACCACTTTTATAATTATAGTACTGGAGTCCCTCTTTGGGGTTCCAGAAATCTCTCACATTCATCCTCTCTGTTTCAGGTCACTTATGCATTTGTAGGAAAAGACAACATTTTAAACTGTCAAATAAAGGGAGGAACATTATTATAGTCTTAAGAAAATTGAAGTTTACATGCAGCCCTTTTCTTGCAAACAAAAGAAAGGAAGTGCACATATTTCTGGCCAGCATGGTGAGGCGGGTATAGCAGCACCTTCCTGCACCCACTCCTCGCCAGGAGCTTCATATGTGGGGGAGAAGCCCTTTCAAACAGAGGCCCTTTCCTCCAGGGTCAGCAGCTTGTTGCAGGGAGAACGCCGCACATGGCTGGAGCTTGTCCCTCCTGAGAGCTCCATCCAACCACAGTTTACTGGCAATCCAGGAAACCTAAGGAGAGTGGAGTAAACCTCAAGTCAAAAGAGAAAAAAGGCCTGCCTCCAATTAGATTGATGAGCCCAGGGCTTTTCAACCACAGTACTGCTATTTCGAGCTGCATCGTTCTCTGTTGTGAAGGCTGTCCTGTGCATTGTAGGCCGTTTTGCAGCATGCCTGACCTCTACCCACTAGATGCCAGACATGCCCGTTCCCTGATTGTGACAACCCCAAATATCCACCCTGGGGGCACAAGTGCCCGACGAGAACCACTGCTCTCACTGGGTCACACTCCCAAATGGAGTTAATCAAGAGGATGGAATTCCCTGCGTTCTTCCTTTAATTCTGACTGCTTACAGTTGTCTCAAATAATAACATTCACACATGAATTCCAGTTATTTTTTGAAATATATGTATTATATATATACATATCTTGGAATATATATGTGTGTATATATATGTAGATGTGTGTAGATGTGTGTATATATATACGTACACACCCATATATATATGTCAGCCACAAGAACAATGACTGTGTAGATTCTCTGACAAAAAAGCTGCTTGTGGAGAGCTGGTTAGAGTCAGTTTGCAGAAACAGGCCAGCTCTTCCCCAAGACCCAAATGGGTACCACTCCTCCCACTCTCTGCTGGGTTATACTTGCCTCAGCAAGGATGCACCCTCTTCTACTCCCCATTCTATTTAAAAATCCATCTGAGTGTGGCACTGGTGGTTGATTTGGATGGACACACACAAACTCCATCCGAATAAGGAATTTGTCATGGTCTAATTTATTTTAATCTTCTGTAGGAAGAGAGAAATCCCAGGCTCCTCTCTAACCAGGAAACCTTAAAGGTTTCTATATCTTCACATAAGAAATGTCACTCTAAATTATATTATTAAAATAATAAATTATCGGGTGCCTGGGTGGCTAGGTCGGTTAAGCATCTGCCTTTAGCTCAGGTCATGGTCTCAGGGTCCTGGGATTGAGCCCCACATCAGGCTCCCTCCTCAGTGGGGAGTCTGCTTCTCCCTCACCCTCTGCCCCTCCCCCCTGCTCATGCTCACTCTCACTCTCTCGCTCTCTCTCAAATAAATAAAATATTTTAAATAAAACAAAAAGTTATCAGTAAGGCAACCAATTAGAAAAGCAAACTTTTAGATATCAAAGGTTATATTTTGAGTGAATTAGCAATAATCTCTAAAGTCCAGATGTCTTAAAATACTTGTTTGGTGGTGAAACGAAAGTATACATTTCCACACAGGAGAGCAGAGTACGACCGTAGTTCTTTAACAGAACTAGCTTCTTAACCCAGACACAAAGGAGTGTCTGCTTTTCTGCAGCTGTAGGAGGAAAGAAATATTTTCTCTTATTCTGAGATTTTTTATTTTTAATGAACAGCATCCTCAAGAATAAGCACTGGACTTCTAGTTAGCATCAAGCAAAAAAAGAATAGACCCAAGAAGCTTAAAACTTAAAATATGGGGAAAGAAAAGGGCAAGAGAGGACTTTGAACAAATGGAACATGGGGCAAATGATTCTGCCTCTGCAGGGCATGCACTTTGAAGCATTCATGGGTTGTCGCCTTTATCTGGGCCAGGCAGCACAGTCTGCGGCTAAGGGCGTGGCCTTGAAGTCGCCCAGTTGGGGATGAAGCCCAGCCCTGCCACTTGCTAGCTGTGACTTCAAGGAAGTTATTGAACCTGTTGAAGCTTGTTTGTTAATGTGTAAAATGAGGATAATAGTGTCTACTCCTTAGAGTGAGTAGAAAGGGCATAGCTTGGTGCAAGGCATTGAAAGCACTCTGTGCAGGTGGTTCTCTGTGACCCCATTTCCCCAGAGCAGGGGGATGTGCTGTTAAGGCTCTTGCCTTCCATAATCCTACCCCACCAGACTAAACACTCTTCAGTCCAGGTTTTGTCTCTGTTGGATAAAACCTCAGTTTTCCCCCCATTTTCTCTCTCTTCTTCCATCACCATTTTTCTGAGTGTCTTTTAATAAGCAACTGAAATCCAACCCTGGCTTTTCTGTCTAACCTGATTTTCTACCATTCCCCGGAATGTTCTTTCCACGTTCAACATGGCCTCATTGCTACTCTTAAGACTCCATGTTTACCTCACCAGAAACACTCTCTCTTGTGTGAACCCGGTCCCTCTTCAAAACAAAACCATCTCTGCCCCGGCAGTCCTTCCCCTCTCAGCGCTCACCAGGTTCCCCCACATGCCTGGCAGCGCAGACGGTCCTGGGAATGCTCAAATGACTGGGACCCTGCCTCCAGGGATTTATACAGCCTCGCGTGGGAGACAGGCAGGTAATCAGAAAGCACTTCAGGCACTGTGGCAGGCAAATCTTCATGCCCATTACCCCTCCCCTGGTCCCTGTACTTGGCATATACCTCATGAGGATTTCATTATACTTAGTTTTCTTTGTACTTGAGAGGCTGAGTCTCACAACCCCGGTAAATTGTAGGCATAAGACTGAGTACACAGTGGGCACCAAGGAGCATATGCTGGCTTGGTATTTAACCTCTAGGCACACGTTTTAAACGGAGGATGGGTTGCTCGGCCTATTCTAACAGGCCTTGTCAACTTCAAAAGATAAAAAACAAAACCAGTGATGATGTCCAGCTGCTCGCCATAACCTCTTGGTGATTCGAGTGATTCCCAGGCTTTCAGAACTCCTGTAACAGTGCATTTTTGAATTGGGAAATCTGACAGTAGAAATAAAGAATTGTCCTGTGAATGGAATAGAGTCAGCTTTACAGAGAATTTGCTGCATTGTCCACGTTTTTCTCATGTCGTCAAGGACCAGGAAAAGCCTCTTCGGAGCTTGGCATGTGTGTTTCCTCATTTCCGAGTCTCTGACTCCACTGAGAATTTCCTCCAACGTGAACTAAGCCCTTGATTTGCACGTGGCATAGCCACATCCTGGTGCGTGAGCACCAAGGATTGATATGGTTGGCTCATAACAGAAATAACTTTTCCACGTGTAAATAAACTGCCCCAACAAGATCCCGTATGTCACAAACTCAGAATATCTTGAACATGCCCACACTTTCCCTCCCACTGAAATTAAACTTTATTTCATTTTTATGTGGCCTGATAGTTTTTGGGTCTTTTTATTTGAGAGATTCCCCAAAGGCATGCATGAACTGGCTATCCTTCCCTCCTTTGCCTTTGCCTTATTCCCATGCCAATTGGATAAATATTTCCACATCCTCTCACCTCACCAATACAAAATACATGACCTAACAGGGGAGGGTGTCAGACCAAAGATTGGCTGAGAGCACCACTAATTCCCAGCTATAGGGAACCCTTTCCCAAAGGGCCAGCTCAGATTACTAGAGGAAGGCATCCATTATTCTAGGTGCTAAGTGATATAGCAGGGAACAGAGAGAAAGGCCCTTGTTCCCATGGAGTTTACATTCTGGTAATGTAGGAAAGATAAATAAATGACCAAATTGTAGGTAGTGATAAATGCTAGGGAGACAGAAAATGAGATAGTGCGATGGTGATGGCAGTTAGCATGAAACTAGTAAATCATTCTTGCAGTGCAAAGTGAGAACAGGCCTGTAACGGTGTCTGGGGGCGCCCAGGAAACGTGTTTGGGTGATTCTCCGCATTGCAGCAAGCCCACAGTTCTAGGTGTGGTTCTGAACGCTTTACATCTCTGCTGCCGGGTATGGTAGCCCCCGGCCATGTGGAGCTATTTAAATTTGAATTAATTCAAATCAGAATAAATACAAGGGGGAAAATGTGCTTCTCAGACCTCCTAGCTACATTTCAAGTGCTCAGTGTGGCTAGTGACCGCTCTACTGGACAGCAGAGAGCAGACTGTTTGAATCGTCGCCCTAGGTTCTGTTGGTTAGCGCCTCTTCAGAGGAGCTCATTTCATTTTCATGGTGACCCTGATAAAGTGGGTACTGCTATCCCATTTCACAGATAAGGAGAGTGAGGCACAGGGACTAGACATAACTTGTCCAAAGTTGCATAGTTAATACGAGACAGGGCTAGGATTCAAACTGTGGCCATGTGGGGGTTAATTCCTACCCTGCTGTGTCGCTGGGGCCCATAGATGACTAGAGCTCGTCTAGGCAGTCCACCTTCCATAGGACTGCAACCGATAGAGGAGGTTACGCCTTGGTAAAATCTTGTCACAGGATGCTTTAAGATTCAGTGAAAAGAAATTCTGAGCCAAGGGCTACGTCTTTCCTGTCTAAAAATGTAGGCCTGTATTAGCACAACTCCCTCCTTGGAAAGAAAAGGAGATACAAAGCAGCAAAATAATACCAGGGTGATGTGTGACCTCCATAGAGCAGATCATCTAAGCTGTCTGTGCCTCTTTCCCAGCGTGTACAGTTGGGAAGATAGTAAGGACCCACCCCACAGGGCTGTCAGGAGGACCTGGTGAGGCACCGCATGGGTGGCGCTCAGCACAGTGCCTAGCACCTGCTCCGCCAGGTGGGCGGCAGTCTGTAGCGGCCACAGGGATTGAAGTTCCACGGTGCACGTGAACAGCCAGGACGCTCACCTTCTCCCAGAGCTAACATGAGACCTTCTGGTTCCAAACACCACACACTGGAATTGGAGGAGAGCACCGGGAAGGACCCAAGCAGAGAAGATGTCCCCTTTGTTGTTTTTGTTGTTTGTTTTTTGGGTGTTTTTTTTAATATTTTATTAGAGAGAGAGAGGGAACACAAGCAGAGGGGGAGTGGGAGAGGGAAAAGTAGGCTTCCCATGGAGCAGGGAGCCCAATGTGGGGCTCGATCCCAAGATCCTGAGATCATGACCTGAGCCGAAGGCAGACGCTTAACCGACTAAGCCACCCAGGTGTCCCAGATGTCCCCCTTGGAAACAGATTTGCATTGAGCTCATACACTGTGCTTGTAAATCGAGGCAAGTGTCTTAGTCCTCTGAGCCATCATCCCTTAAAAAATGGGGATAATCATACCTATCTTGGATAATAGTTTCAATAATTAAATGATTATCTACCTATGAGCCTGGCGCATTGACACTTGGTCAGTAATAACCATAATTACTAAGATTGAGGAATGATTTTCAGCTTCTCATGACTAAAAAATGCCTTTGAGTATTTTCTTGCCCAGATGGCTTGGACTGACCCCAAGACTGGGTTAGGGCCGAGACAGAACAGATTGTCATCCAACACCGTCACCACCAGCACACTGTAAACTGCAGCGGCCAAACCCCAGAGAAGCCAGGGCAGAGCCGGCCGAGGAGCATCGTGGGGCACAACGTAGCAGCTGTCTCACTGAGGTGGAAGCTGCCCCATGCTCCCCCACACCCAGCGAGAGAAGTGTCCACCTGCAGGACTGGAGGAGACCGTCCTGCCCAGGATGCAAAGCAGGAGGAAAAACAAATCCCACAGGCTCCCAACTGACCCACAGACTTTAACCAGAGTTGGAGCAACCAGAAGACGCTGAAACACCCAACCTAAGAATTTGGGACTTCAAATGGAAAATCTGGGCACTCTGAACCAAAATTGCTGATTTCCAAAGATGTGGATACATCAGGTGCTTATTATTAAAAGTACTTAAATAAAAGTGGGCCCTGAAAGAGTGTGTCATGAACCAAGATTCTAGTTAACCCCATCGTGGGAGCACGGGGTCAGATACAAGATGAAAACAACAACAAAAGACTGTTGTACAAATGGAAAAAGTGACAAAAGTGTATAAAAGAATCATGACCTTTAAAAGGTAAAGGTCAGTAAGAGTAAGAGAATACTGAACTGCGCTCCATTCTTTGGAAATTCCTTACAGGACACAGTGATGTTTGCTTTCCCCGATTTCTTCTGCTTTCCTCCAACAGCTGATAGCTCATCTATGAAATACAGCTGCCCTGCCTCTTACTTTACTTCTCTTTGTTTTCCTTTATTTCCACTGGGCTAATGTACTGATGGCTCATCTATCTAGTATGATCCAAATTAGGTTGCAAAGACGAGCCCTAAGATGGCACGCACGGCACCTGGCAGCCCCCTCAAGCTCATCAGCTACATGTGGCTCTCAGCGTTGCCTGTTGAAGTGACAGACCTTCTCCATGGATCCACGTTTCAAGGAAGAGTTTTCCTCTTCTCTGGAACCTCCTGCGCAATTTATTGAAGAAGTGAAGTATGGGATCCTGGGAGTTCTCTCGTGCCCTGACATAATAAAGACTCATTGTGAGCAGAAAGAACTTTATGGGAGTCAGCCTGAAATGCCACCAGTAAATGTGCCTCATTCATTCAGCACAGACAGGAAGCTCATGGAAAGGAAACTTTGAAGGAACTGAGCAATCTCAGATCAGGACTGTCAGATCACAGGATGGAGAGTCAGAGGGTCATGTGGCCGTAGGTGGACATGCTGAAGCCATCCAAAAAAAGTGATAGGTAATGAAGCTCTAGGTAAATGCCTCCTTAAAAGACTAAGTTTATCTTCTTTTCAAATTATTGGTACTCAAGCTATGTTATTCCATAGAAATAAGTGTCCAATAAAAACAAATATTTTATTCATGATTATCAGAGGATATGTAATTACTGAAATTAAATGCCTGGCCACTGTGACTTTGGTTACTGAATTGACTATTGTTAGGATATTTTAATAATTTTGAAGATCTCTACTGTTTTCCCTGTTTAAACGCTTCTGAAATAATTAGTGTGGACCCATTTTGCAGAAGGGCAAGTCAGAGGAGGTGACTCTTTTTGGCTTGATTGCCGAGCTAAATTACGAAGCTGTCCAAGATGACGTAACTGGGAATGGGCAGAGCTCTTCCACCTAAATCACAAGGATAAGGTCTCTTTTTTCTGTAAGTGATAATCTTCCCAGATGCCCCATAAGGGTTTAGCTAAATATGTTTTATTAGCACTAGTGAAACAATTGACTGTTTTACCTTTTATAAGCAATAAAGGAAAAGTTTGGCTAAATTAAAGTGCATAGAGCTTCAGTTAATAATACCTTTCTTTCCTTGAAACCTACACTGTAATTAGGTAGGTCCACAGGATGGATAAAAGAAGCCCTATCAGTTAAATCAATTGAAATGGTTCATCTGTTTGGCAAACCATACTGAGAGATTTTTAAAGCAAGTGAACACATCTTCTCAGCCTAGGACATACAATTTAGATTGTGGTCACCAAGTGCTAAGATTTAAGGAAACTCTCCTATTTCATTATTGTGAAAAGGCAGTCTGCATTTGGGTCACTACATCTTTTAGGTTATCAATCAGTAGACAATTAAAATCTGCAGTAATCACAGTGTAGAAATGGAAACACTAATCAGATATGACCTGCTTATTTTCCCTTCCATTTAAAGGAAAATATCACTAGGTAGAACTGTGTGTGTGTTAAGTTGGGAGATTTATATGTCCCTAAATTGTTGGCTTAGGACCATCTTGGTAAATGACAAGCTTATTAGAAGTTCACAAGTGGCATTGCTATTGAGTTGTGAATGTTTTCATCTCTAGTTTCTGAAATGAGGCTACTGGGGTGGAGCCCAGAGGGCAGTCATCCTGGATGCTGTGCAGAAGGACAGGAGGAAGACATAGGGAGAGCAGAAGGGCCAAGCAGAGCCACCACGTGGCCATCTATTTCCCTAGAGGCAACTTCTCTTTAAGACTTTTCTCTTTGAAGTAGAAAGTGCTGAGCTGAGTCTCTACCAGCATTGTGTCTGGATATCGACTCCACCCCGCCCCCAGCCAGGAGATGGGGGTGCTGGTGTGCCTGCCACAGACTGTAGGCATTCTGACTATTAAGTGGCCCAATGTTCTCGGAGGCCCAGGGCACTCCCAGAAAGTACCATGTGATTGCAGACCATGGAGTTCATGCATCTGCCTGCTTAGAGACTCTCAGAGAATCTGAAACACAGACTTGCTTCTTCCTGAGATGTTTTTGAGTGGAGGGGCTGAGCCCCTACCAGGGTGTAGATACTTGATGTGGTTTTTAAATAGAAGCCAAATGGAAACTCTTAAAGTATGAGATAATCGGACTGCAGAGAAACTTGGTTAATAAATCCATCATGGAGGCCCCTAGTGACGGCAGACTTCCCAGACAGCCACGTATCACATTCCCATGTCTAATTGCCAATCTCTCTAATCACATCTATTACAACTTTAATGCTAGGCTGTACATGCTTTCAGGAGGAAATGGCTGTCAGTGTCTAAAGAATAGTTGACGGGCCTTGTATTTTATGATGGATAATGTCAGAGGATTACAGGAATGCATAATGCATGGGAGCAGGGAGGTACTCAAGTGCTCATCGTGATCATTGTCTGCATGTCTTGGGGGCACCCGAATTGTTGCTTTTGTAAAAATGGCCTTCCCGTTCGTTATTCTTGGTTCTGGTAAACTAGTCACAATTCTAGCAAGACTACCCTGGAAAAAAATAACTAAAACACGTGATACTACTTTGCTAGTGGATAGTTAGTGATTATCTTTTTTTAAGAGAAATTGCTTTGTAATTTTTTTCTGACTCTAAACTAATATACATTTATCATTAAAGCAGCTTTAGGGAGTATCAAAATAGAATTTTTAAAAAGTAAAAATCATCCACAATCCACCATCTAGAGATAAATGCTTTTAACACTTTGTTGTATATCCTTCTAGATGTTGTCTCTACTTATATAGACAAAAATATGACATTAAATATACAGCTTTTAATACACTTTTTTGACTTATCGTAAAATATTTCCTTGTCGATAAGTACACAGCTACATGATCATTTGTGATAATCTCAGAGTTTGCATGCACCATGCTAACCTCTTATCAGCAGACATTCAGATTACTTTGTGAGATGGTTATCTTGCAAAAAAAAGATGCTTTTCTTTTTTTTTTTTTTTTCTTTGCTTTCTACTGGAGTTTTCCTCTTAGCTTTTAGGGACATGCCCATTTAAAAAAGATGTGCCACCTACCTAGCTCGAGACTCTCCATCATCTGCTCTGCCCCTCATGCTTGTGCTTTCTCTAAAATAAATAAATCTTTTTTAAAATTTTATTTTTTTAAAGATTTATTTATTTATTTGAGAGAGAGAGCGAGCAAGTGCACAAGCAGGGGGAGCGGCAGGCAGAGGGGGAGGGAGAAGCAGGCTCCCCGCTGAGCAGAGAGCCCGACATGGGGCTCAATCCCAGGACCCTGGGATCATGACCTGTGCTGAAGGCAGACACTTTAACCGACTGAGCCACCCAGGCACCCCTAAATAAATCTTTTAAAAAACCTAATTCTCTAAGGATGATCAATAAAGATTTTCTGTCACTTTAAAAAACAATTGCACCTTTTGTTTTCAACATTTTTTTTGCTTCTGCTTTGTTTTGGGGTTTTTTTTTTAAAGATTTTATTTAGAAGGAGAGAGCATGAGTGCTTGGTGGAAGGGGGAGAGGGAGAGAGAATCCCAAGCAGACTCCACACCAAGCGCAGAGCCCAATGTAGGGCTTGGTTTCACAACCCCGAGGTCATGACCTGAGTGGAAATCAAGAGTTGGATGCTCAACCGACTAAGCCACCCAGGCGCCTCCCAGGTGCCCCTTTTTGCTTCCACTTTGTCAAGGTGTTCATTCTCTTTACCAAAATATTTCTGGAGTGGTTGTTGAATGCTTATGCTCCCTGGAAATATGTCCTTTTTCTTGGTGCCCTAATTCTTGGGGACTCTTAAATAACTTACTAGTTGAATTTCTTAAATACACGTACAAGTAGAAATAGTCAGGTCCTACAACGTAAAAGAGTTTTTTATCCAGGATTGTTCTGAATTCAGATTAATGTCAGTATTCATTTTCAGAGACGGTTTTCTTTCCTAAAAGCAGGTATTTTGGATTGAGAGTTGATGGCCTAATTAGCCTTGGACCTTTTTTAGCTTCTTGTAGAGCATTTCAGATTGTTTCTAAGTAAGAAGTAGGCTTTACTGTCCCTGAGGGTGCCTTGCTCTGCCTACCTCTTTATTCTCTGCGTGAATGCTTCTCTCCAGTGCAAATGGAAGATAAAGGCCAGCAGAAAATGCTTCTGTTTCCTTTTATGTTTCTCTCTTCGGAGGTAACTAGAATTTCTTTGCTAGCTCATTTCCATACTTAGATGATGTTCTGGAAATACTGGAAGGTGGGACTCAGTAAGCAACTTGGGAGTATGTTTGCATAACTGTGGGCCAGTATTTACATGAAAACAATATAGCTAACATTTATAACATTTACAGCTCCCATTTAGCTATAGCTAACAGCACTTACTGTACCCAGACACTACGTGATTGCGTTTCGCTCTTGAAACAACCCTATGAGTTAGATGTTGCGGTGATTTAGGTGACAAGATGGGGTTCAGATTTAATCCCAGACATAGTCTGTCTCCTCAAGAGCTTGTCTGTTCTGGTCTTGTTTATCCCACTGTGTTCAGCAAATCTTTGGGCCTCAGTTTCTTGAAAGAAAGAGGGGTTGGAATAGCTAGCTGATTTTGAAGGTTTCCTCCACCCTCACCTTCTTGAGTCCAGAAATCTGCCTAGAAAACCACCTCCCTGCTAGAAATCCTCTCACATTGAACGTCTACACTTGCTGACTTTGCCCTCCTCAGTCAACCTCCATTTTCTCCATGGCAATGCCTATGTTCTAAGACCCGTAGGAGAGCAGCACACGGAGTCCCCAGGAGAAGGCCACAGAGGTCCTTGTCACAGAACACTGGGATGCCACAGCCTGTTCAGGGCCAGGTGGCTCCTGTCAGGTCACAGGCCTTGCCAAAGGCACGGACAGACCGCAGCTGTTCTGATTGCTCGTGGAATGAGGGAACCTAACATGAATGGGTTATAACTTATTCATGACTAGAAGCTGAAATAGCTTCTTATAACTAATTCACAGCTACCACGTGAGTGCTAGTGTGCTATTTTTTCAGATTCTAAAATTATTACCCTAGTTCCACAGGCTTTGTGTTGAGTGAAAAGATAAGTCTGCTTTTGATTGCCCACGAACAAAGAAGTTTCCCATTTTTAAATGGTGGGACCCTTTCCCATCAAAGACACTCCATTGCTTCTAGTCTAAGAAATGTGGACAGGTACACTTTAAAATATTGCTTCTGGCATGTCAAGGAATTATGGGATGAGGTCATGTTCAAATCAGTGCTGCCGTAATGCTTTTTGATTAATGCAATGTAATTCTCGTGGAGACCTGCACTCAGCAACATTAGGAAGCATTGTAAAATTATCTGAAGCCGGCCTGTAATGCATGAGTTCAGATGTAAAGGAAGAATGGAAGTTCATTAGGCAGGAGGGTGGGAGGTAGTTTGCCAGGAGAATTCCAGATGGAGGGAAAAGGCGCGCAAAGGCCCTGTGTTGGGGGAGGGGTGTGGCAGATGAGGTGGGGGAGGACGACAGTGTTGATGGAGTCCAGGGGGAGACTGGTGTGGGGCAAGGCTGGGGAGGGAAGGCGGAGCAGGCTGGGCCTCTGGGAATGGGGGCTGGATCCCAAGAGCATCGCAGGGATGCAAGATGGTCAACTTTGTCTGCAGATGAAAATGTAGGCAAGATCTGTGTGTGCGCTTAGGAGGAATGTTGAAGAAAAAGGTATGTGTTTAAAAGGGGGCAAAAGCGAGTCTGGCTTTGGTTCCTCCCCATCGTAGCACCAGAGCTGCTCCCCACAGCAGCAGCGGGGCCAAGATGCGGCCTTTTGACCCCACACAGACTCATTGCTGAGTCAGCCCCAGAGGAAGACAGGGAGTATGGCCCTGGCTTTCGGATTGGGCATCCGCCTGAACCCCAAGGACCAGGGCACACATGCAACGCTATGTGTACCTTATTCTTTCTCCCAAGCTGGCTTAGCTGCTTCATGAGGGCTCCGGCTAGGCCCAGAGTGCCCTGCCCCCAGCCAGCTTCCTGGACAACTTTGCTGGTGAGCCTTTTTGCCATACTGGCTGGTCAGCAGTGCCCTTTGGTCATTGTCTGTCTAACCTGGAGCTCAGCCCGTGGATCCTGCTCCGGTGAGCAGTGCTGTGCAGGCTGTCACGTGGCCCGGGCCTGGCTCGGCTGGAGGAGCACTACGCTCCCCGTGCTGAGAGGCCACCGCGAGGTCCCCTGCTTTATTTGCCCCTCTGGGTCAGAGCATTCGAGATGTGATGCAGACGTTTGGAAAAGCATCTGATTTTCTGCATGGAATTGAGACCTACCCCAGCCTTCAGGATTCTCGCCCACAGAGCCTGAGGGCCCAGAGAAGCTGCAAGGCGCAGATGCAGCATTCTCGGATTTATGTTTTCCCTTGTCGATGGGATATTCCTGTTTTTCCTCAGGGGAGTGTTCAGAGAGCCAACGACGTAGGTGATAGGAGAGCACTTTGTGCCCGTACAAGTGGAGATGGCCCATAAATAAAATTATCATGTCATCATTTATACATTAATGCCCTGAAGGAGAGGAAAGAACATTACTTTTGAGTTAGGACGAAAATTGGAAACAAGCTACTGATAGGCCATTTGTCCTTGTGCTGCCACAGAGCAGTCTCGGTGAGGTCGGGGCCGACGTCTCTCCAAGGACCTTCATTAAAAGCATGTTATTGCCAGGAAATGGTGTTAGCATCCCTCCCCGCGCTGGGAGGAAGTCTTGGCCAGGTCTCCAGAACCCCTCTCTAGAATTTGGAACAGTCTTTGTCAAGCATTAATTTTCCCAACATGTAGAGGGAATTGCAAATTAACAGAAATTTACTACCTCATGAATTTACCACAGGAAAAACTGCATGTGTGGCTTAACCTCCAAATCGTGGTCAAGGTAGCCTGTTCAGCAGGTCTCCCTTCAGGATGCCCATGCCCACTGCTTCGGCCCGAGTTTGCTGGCAGAGCCGTGCACGCCGTGGGCGGGGGTCCTGCCCTCTGACCGCCACCGTGGCCGGGCCCTGGAATGCCAGTCACTTGGAAGCCCATCATCTGCAGCTAAGCACAGCATCTCCGAGAGGAGAGGAGGCCAATGTCCAGGCCGCACTGCCTTTGGCCGAGCCAATAACTGTGAAATTGCTGACAGCTCCCAGCGACGCTTAGAAACAAAATTGGATTGCCTCAAGACTAAAAGCGGCAATACAAAGAGCCCACAATTTGTAGCATATGCCCCTTTTGACATAGAAAGTGCAGTGTTGTGCAAGCTGTGCTCTGGGAGTGTCAGCCTCCATTACTGGTTGACACACTGTCGAGACGGGGTGAATGCCTTTACTCAAGAAGGATGCATTTTTCATGGGTAGTAGACGCCCTGCATTTTTACCTTCATCCATCACGCTGACCCTTTCAGGGATGAGTCCTGAATGCTCCTTCGTGTCTCTGACTCCCAGAGTGTCTTAGAGATTCTGAATTAAGCCTCTCAGGACCACCTTCATTTCTTCCTCCAGATTAGCCACGTCTCCCAGCTGTGTCTCCATGGCCTAAACGGGAGGCTTCTGTAACTTCATTCTTGCCAATTTACTGGAAGGATTAGGTCATGACCCGTGATTGCATGTCACAAGAGCTAAGGATAAGAAATTGAAATCATCACTTTCTTTTAGGCTATAGCAACGCCTTGTCATCAGGAAGTCTGTGATATTGTCAGCCTTTTGAGCGGAGGGAAAAGAATTGAGTAGCTTGAATACCATTTGGAGATGTGACTCGTTTCCTCGGGCCTAAGTGGGCCTGCACTGTTGCTTTGTATCCCAACAATTGGAGGGTGCCCTGCATGAATAGCTTCTCCTCACTTGGGCCTGTTACGTCAGCACAGAGTGCAGAGAAGGACAGAGCGCCAGTCAGTGAAGTGCCACGGGGTTGAAAACGCCTGCCTTCCCGCTGTCGGGACCCCAGACGGAGTCGCCACGCGCCCTTGCTGGCTCTGCACATTACAGACTCATAGTCTTCCTGTTCACTTTGTGTTTCTCCCGAGGCTGTCTGCCCATGACAATGGGAAGCTTCAAGGGCACGTTCTTATTTCTGTACTTGCCTCAGTGAACTAATAAATTACAGATTTAGTACAATTCAAAGCTGCTGATCCACTGAGGCAATTAGAATATGAATGCTTCTTTAAATCAGATTTAAATGTGTTACAAATAAAATGTACCACACTATGATTGGAACGGGCTAGCCGCTGAGGTCCTATTTTTACTCCCCTCCCTGCCCGCTCTGGTAGATTATGGGCACATCTCATCTTGTACAATCAGTGCTGGACAAAACTGTTTTGAAATTTTAGTGTTTCCCCTTTTCTTTGAGCAAGGCCTGACTTAAAGTGAGCGTTAAGCAGGAAGTCAGAGGGGGCTCCTTGCCACAGGAGCACGCTGGCCAGCCCACCCGCGCCACTCGTGATGGCTGACTCGTATGTTAGTGTCCTGCTCTAACACGAGACCACGAGCTGGCCAGGCAGCATGGGCTCTCCAGAGCCCTGGGATCCCAGGTGGAAGTCCCCGCCTGGCCCAGGACCTGGACAGGAGCACCTGGCTGCAGCAGAGACAAGCCTTCAGGGTGGAAACTGCAAGGCTGCTCACAGCTCCCCATGGAAAAGCTCTGTCTGACGGAAACTCGACCCTGGCCTCAGCTGCAGCTTGAAGTCGAGTTAAAGGCCTGGGAAATCTCATCTCTGTTCTCTAGAAGCCATCACTGTAATGAGTTCCCTCTTGTTGGATTCTGTTTCTGGTCTTTTCTGTGAACTGCACTGTAACGGCCATTGTCACGGCTACCTCTTTTCACACAAAAGTAAATCTTGTCCTTCGCTCGATTCCTAGAAATGAAATCGTGAAGTCAGAGGGATGGTACGCTCCCAGGCTCCAGACACACTTCGCCAAATTGTACCCCCTTCCCCCCCCCCCCCCCCGACAGGGCAAAGCGGCCAACACCACCACTGGACGCTGCACCATGCCCCGCTCCCCGCCGAATGTCCTTTTGTTCCTCTGTACCTGTTCCCCTTACCCGCCCTCCCTCCCTCCCTCTCGGGCTTGCCTCTCACACTCTATTTCCTCAGCTTGCCTCAAGTGAAGCCTGTGGCCCGAGGAGGTCGTGGGAAGCTTTTCCGTGTGACTGAAGACGCAGGTCTTGAGTTCCAGTTATGAACTTTGCTTAACTCCAGAGCTGGGGTGTGTCACCCAGTGTGGTGACAGCACCTGGGCGTGTGGTCATCTCCAGAGCCATCCACATACCGGAAGCCCTTTGAGAAGTAGTGTTCCTCTGGGAGGGCTCTTTGGCATAGCAAATGAGGAAAAATGCACTCTGAGGTTCTGTATTTACAAGAATAATTTACAAGCAAATAACCCACATTTCGTCCTTTGCATTTTTCAGTGCTGTGCAAGGCGTCTTAAATTTCTTTGGTAGCTTTTCCAGAAAGACCAATTGACTTCACCACATTTCTCGAGTTACAGTAAAGTCAGAGAATCTGAGGCCCTGAGTGAGCAGCTGATGATTGATGACAGAAGCCACCGTGGGTGGGGAGGCAGGGTTTGGGGACAGACTCCAGCTTCCCATAGTCACCACATGGCCCTTTCCCAAAGAAAGATGTGGGGCTCCTCTCAGCTCTGTGAAATCCATGGGCTTCCTTCTGGAGTTCTCCCCGCCTCTTCCTCCTCCTCCTCGCTTTGGCCATCTCTCAATACCATTTTGAGGAAACGTTCACCCCATTGCCCAGGTGCTCGGTCTTTCCGTGAGGAAGCTGTCAGTGTGTACCTTGTCGGGGAAATCTTTGGCAATCTAGCAATTTTGGTCACAGTCTGTTGAAGTCTATGTGGCATGTGGAAAGGCTAGGATTTGGAATCGGGGAACCCAGGTTTGATGTACCCCTTCTGCCTCCAGAGCCAGGCCTCATGCTGCCTGCCACCCCCCAGAGCCAAGGAGGGCAGGCAGCAGGCAGCGCCCTCTTCCAGCCTTCCACCCGCAACCCTCGCTGTCAGAGGTAGCCACCAGGGTCTGTGTTTCCCGCAGGCCATCTGGATGTCAGCATGGCAGCCACAAACCTGGAGAACCAGTTGCACAGTGCCCAGAAGAACCTCCTGTTCCTTCAGCGGGAGCACGCCAGCACCCTCAAGGGGCTGCACGCCGAGATCAGGCGGCTGCAGCAACACTGCACAGGTACCAGGGGCCCCGTGCGACCCCCGGAGCAGGGCCCCCCGGCCCAGCTGGGGCCGTAGAGCAAAGCAGGACCTGTTGTCGGGACTGTTTGAGACAGAAGCCGGCTCAGAAGCCATGCCAGGCTTGCTCAGGAGTGGAGCGAGAGGAGATTTCACTCTTCTCTCTGATGCGGTTAACCCCACCATCGCTGGAGTCCATCCCAGTGTCTTCCCTCATCCTCTTTGCCTAATCAACACACACCAAGCGTAAAGCTGCAAAGTCATTCCTTGGCATACTGAGGATTTAGAAGATCAAAATGCAATGGTTAGGATTTACAGTGCATTTTGGAACTGATCGTCAGACTGTAACACACAGAGCAAGCTGCTTGCTAACTGTAGATGCCAGGGTGTGTCTTAGGGAAGGAGGGTCTCTCTGAGCCCTAGGAGGGACAGTGGCCGCTGGTGGCTCCTGCCATTTGCACGCCTGCCGCTAACGCGGCCAAGCCCTGCTCTGTCTGGGCAGGATTTGCGGGCTGATCATGGGAACCGGTTCTGCATTTTCAGAGCTGATGAAGACTTTGAAACCTACTGTAAACATACAAAATTAATGTATATGGTTTCCTTTTTAGATTTAACATATGAGCTGACACTCAAAAGTTCGGACCAGACAGGTAAGAACTTCTTCCCGGAAAGTGAATGGTGGTATTATTTCTGGTTGTGGCACATGTTGGTGCCATTTGTTCATTAGCTACACATTTAGAAGAAAATACATTGCTAGAAAGAGTTGCACGTGTGACCAGAGCTTTCTAAGAAAAGATGGGAAGGACGTTTGGACCCTGAGGTGTTATGAGGGGCTGTCAGTGGAGTGGGAAGGAAGAGTGGTTTTATTTTCTTTTGATGGACACATATATTTGGAATGTCTGTTATATGCTTTTCTTGACTTTGATATTTCTCCAGTGAATGTCTTCCTTCTCTAATCAAGAAATTAATGTAATTTAAACCAGAAAGAGGAGAAGGAACAGGGTCCCACCACCTCTGTCCGTTGAGCCTCACCCAGGACCTGGCACAGAGCAGGCGCTCCCGACACACTGGTTGAGTGAGGGACCAAATGACTAGATAGTCCCCAAAGAATCGTGAATGCCTTTCTCTAGACTGCAGTCTCGGAAATGCTTCCCCTCAACCAGAGTCCTCAGGGACTCCCAAAGATATCAGCCTAATGGCAGCTGGGGCAGAGAAGATAGAACGGGGGCCCCTGTGGCTGATGACAATTAGCTTGCTCCCAGAACCAAGTGGGGATTTGAAAAGTGCAGAATCCACACGAGTCGAGATGCCTTTTCCTAAATAGGCCGCACTATGGTCTATTTATTATTCATGAGTGTGTCCAAGTACGGGTAACAGACACGGACCTCTCCATGGGTCTCGGTGCATCGCCAAGTACTGACTTTTCCATTTGTGATACTCAGGTTACAGTCTCTTAAGTGTGTCTTTCAGGGGCCCAGATGTCCTTTTGTCTGTGTGGCAGAGGAGGGGCCTCACTGAAGAGATAGGATGCCAGGCTTCTCCTCCCCCGAAGCCCTGGGCCAGGATCAGGGGCCTCCGGGGATTCCTGCACCCCTGCCACCCACATCTCGGGAATCAGGGTGTTTCATTTCCCACCCCCTCCTGGCCAGGCTAACCTGAAGATTAGTTCTTGCCCTTGAACCCTCTCTGCATACAGGAGGAAGGAACTCATATGCCTGGTCCCTCCTCCCCTGCCCCTAGAGAGCCCCTTGAGGGTCTCAGCTCTAAATCCCAAGGCCACCCACCCACCCTCCTCAGCGGCAGGGGCGCAAGGTGATGATTGGAGGCGGTATGAGAGCTCTCAGCTGGCCCTGGTGGGGGCATCTCCCCTCCCCAAGACTGGAAGTCACTGCTTTACCTTGGTGGATGCAGAACTTGCTCCATCTAGGGGCATGGGGCGGGGGCGCAGATACAGGCTCTTGGACCCCCTCCCCTGAAGGTTGATTCTGAGGCTCAGGGAGGAGACCTGAGAATCTGTTTAAAAAGTGCCACAGTGAGAGGCACCTGGCTGGCTCAATCCATAGAGCGTGTGACTCTTGATCTCGGGGTCGTGAATTCGAGCCCCACATTGGGTGTAGAGATTACTTAAAAAAAAAAAATTTTAAGTGATGCAGTGACTGAGCACTCAGGCAGCTGGGGAAATCTGTCTGTAGGTGATGAAGAGCAGTTGCCTCAGCTGAGTGCACATGCAGATTTTATGGGGAAAGACCGAAACTTTAGAAAGGATGTGGGTGTGGAGGAGGAGGTAGAGCAGAGCTTCCTATAGAAGAGTGGAAATTAGCAAAAGAGGAGGTGCTGATCCCTGGGAACAATGGTCACCAAGGAGCAGCTCTCTCAAGTCTCAGGGAGGTAGGGCAGGCAGACGCGGTAGCTCCTAAAAAGTCAGGAGCCAACAAACATCAGTCCATAGCCCTGGATTTGGGGCCCCACTCGGCCCGCATCCCCATGTGAGAGGTGCCCGCGGACGCTGGCTCCCAGCCCTGCACAGGCCCCGGTAGCGCTGGGGGGAGATCCTGAGCTGCTGGAGGTGGGCACACACAGGGTGGGCCGGGGGCTGAGGCGGAGCCCCCAGGCCCAGGAACAGCCGCCCTTTGAGACAGGAGGAGTTGGGGACCCTGTGGCAGGGAAGGCGGCAGCCTCCCCTCCTGTCTCCTCTGCAGCTTCAGAGTTTTGTGCTTAGACACGGAGAAAGTCTACAGTTGTCTTTCACAACGGGGCTTCGAGTGAAGCAGGCGCTTAGTACATGCGGCCCAAGCAGACAGAGGGATCTGCTCACAGTTTATTCCTCTTTGCTGGGGTCTGATAGCCTGAGATTGCCCGTTGTGACTTCAGCATTTTTGAAGTGTGGAGGCGTTCTGTGCAGTGAGCCAGGGAACCGAGAGCTGGAAGGCGCTCCGAGAGCACTCGATCCACACCTGGGTGAGGGAGAGGGCAGGGGGGTGGGAGCAAGAGGCCCCGGGGAGGGCAGCCGACACAGAAGGACTCCCTGCCTCTGCTCCGGGGGGTTCTAAACCCCGCCCCCTCGGCTTGTTCTTCTAGGAGAGGGGTCTTCCAGAAGCAGTGAACTAAAGAGAAGATGTGAAGAACTGGAAGCCCAACTGAAGCTCCAGGAGAACGAGAACAATGAGCTGCTCAAAGAGCTGGAGCAGAAGAACGCCATGATCGCGGTGCTGGAGAACACCGTCAAGGAGCGGGAGAAGAAGTACCTGGAGGAGCTGAAGGTGAAGAGCCACAAGCTGAACATGCTGTCCAGCGAGCTCGAGCAGCGCGCCAGCACCATCGCCTACCTGACGTCCCAGCTGCACGCCGCCAAGCGCAAGCTCATGAGCGCCAGTGGGACCTCGGACGGCAGCCCCTCTGGGAGCCCCGTGCTGGCCAGCTACAAGCCGGCCCCCCCCAAGGACAAGCTGCCCGAAACCCCCCGCCGCCGGATGAAAAAGAGCCTCTCGGCCCCCCTGCACCCCGAGTTTGAAGAGGTCTACAGATTTGGGGCTGAGAGCCGGAAACTCCTCTTGCGGGAGCCAGTGGATGCCATGCCTGACCCCACCCCATTCCTGCTGGCCAGGGAGTCCGCCGAGGTCCACCTCATCAAGGAGAGGCCTCTGGTCATCCCCCCCATCACCTCCGACCGTGGCCCGAGCGAGCAGCACAGCCCGGCCCGCGAGAAGCCGCACAAGGCTCACGTGGGGGTGGCCCACCGCATCCACCACGCCGCCCCGCCGCAGGCCCAGCCCGAGGTGGAGACGCTGGCAGTTGACCAGGTGAACGGAGGGAAGGCCGTGAGGAAGCACTCAGGGACGGACAGAACTGTGTGAGGCCTGCCCCAGGCGGCCCTTCACCCTCGGCTGTCGATGCACTGTGAGCACTACTAGGAAAAACTCATCCATGCTTTTGTTTGTTTTAAATCCAATGCATGCCAAATTTTTTTCAGACCTGTCAACAGATTATTCTTCTCCTGCTCCTCTTGCCCTCTTTACTGACACCAAAATACGATCGTGTCCTTGCTGCAGAATACGTATTTACTAATCGCTGTGGCCAAACACCTGTGTGCCGAATCGCTTGCTTCTAATCCCACTCCGTGTAACCTCCGTGCGCTCATGGACAAAGCACAGGCCACAGGCTGCATCACTACTCAACGTTAATGAAATCAGATAGTCACACGCCTCATTCTACAGCCAGAGCAATACATGCCGACCGACCTTGACCCTCTCGCTCCAGTTTCCAGGGCAGCCCGTCTGGAGCAGCCCCTGCTCCCTCCAGGAGACCCTGTAACCTCCCGACAAGCCTTTCCCAGGGCGGCACGGAGAGCCAAGCAGCTGTATGTGTGTATCACGGGAACGAAATATGATGTTACTTCTCATATCACTACAACCTGAACGTGTGTTATTTTTTGTTAGTTTTATCCAAAGTGTTCAAGATCCCAACAAACTTTATTTTCTAAACCTGCCTCTTTCTGTTTTGTGTCTTTTATTAAACCACCTGAGGGAGGAGCTGGGGGGAGGAGACTGTGGGAGCGGGAGAAACAGCTACCCCCCCCCCCCCCCCCCCCCCAGTAACTACTGCATTCTCACCCCATGTTCTCTCCCGGGGCTCTCGCCCCTGAGAAGACTGCACTTCCAGGTTCTGGCAGAAGCTACTTGTGCCCATGACTGGCCCCTGCCCTTCTGCCCTGCTGGTGCTCCACCCGGCTCCTCCCTTGCAAAGCAAAGCCACTCCTGCCCTCCAGCAGGCCTGGCCCCAGGGTGTGCGGAAGGAAGGGACGCCCAGGAGCCAGGCCGGGGTATTCTAAGTCTGCCCCCAGCCCCACGCAGACCCAGCCAGGGTGCAGGTAGGAGGAGCTCATGCGGGAATGACACGCCAGCTCAGGGTCCTCACCCCCACCCGGCAGACTGGAGAGCTCTGGAAGGGGGGAGGGGTGGCGGTGGGGGACCACGGCCATCTCTGCTGGGGGCGGCAGCATGGGCCCAGGAAGGGGACTCTGCCGGACCCCGCCCAGCAGCCCAGCACTTCCACCTAATCACAACGTCTCCTCTGAGAAGAGCAACAAAACGACATACCTTAAAATGTTCTCTAGTATTTACTTTTCAAATATGCAGAATCCTTAGAAACAGTTTAAAAACCAAAACCATCTGCTTAATTTCTACGGAAAGAGATTAAATTGACTGATTTCAAATGAAAGGAAAAGCCATGTCCGTCCACCCCCAGCCGCTCCAGGCCCCGAGAGCTGACCGCAGACGTGACCACTGTTGCCGACTGCCCACATTCCCACCGCCAGCCCCGGACGGAGCTGGGCGTGTGGGTTTCTTGGCCCGGACGGTCAGTCGGAGTTCAGCGTGAGGCACACCCCCTGCAGCACCCAGTGAGAAATGTGTTTTGAGGTGAAGAGATCGGCTTCAAACACCAGACCAACTCCCATGGCGTTCCTTCTCATGGAGGTGGTGTAGACCGGCGTCCGGAAGGTGTTCTGCAAAGGAGAGGCAAGTGAGGTGTGTTGCCGGAGGGCAGAGGAGCTCAAGCCCAGGCCATGGGACACTCATGTGGGTGCAGATGGTGCAGCGCCTCCCGCCGGCCTGGCCGGGCCACCCTCCGCAGCCGAGCACCGACAGGGTGAAGGTGGATCCGGGCTGAGCGGGGAGGCACCTGCTGCCACCCCAGATGCGAGGACTTGATGAGGCAGGACGTGACAGGGTGGGCTTCCCCCACCCACCAGAGTTTAACCACCTGTGTTTTAAAGGGCCAGAATGTCTGAACCACCCCAAGTGTGACCCCCCCCCCGACCTGCAGTTTGAGGCGATGGGCTTCGATGGGGATGATCTTCAGAATCGGCAGGTCGACCACCAGCACCTTAGGTTTGCTCTTGATGAGACATCCTCTTTCTACATCCCAGTCAGCGCCTTCTAGATACAGTCCCGAGACAAAACATCCTAGAGATACCAGGAAGAGACGGGGATTTCTGTGGAGGCACCGGCGGCTCTCCCGGATGTCCGCGGTGCACGCACAACAAGTAACCGGCTCTCCGTCCCCAGACACAGCCCAGGCCTTTTTCCAAGAGAGGTGGCCGTCCTTTCTTCCCTTCGTGGAGGGACAGCCCGGACAGGACACTCTGTAGATCTCATGAGCCTCCCCCAGAGCCTCGGCGAAGGGGACGAGGGGTGGGCGCCTCCCCCAGCAATCTGCTTCAAGGAACACAGCCCAAAACGCTGGAGCCCCGGGTTATAAAGACGGAAGCACCGGTCATTCGGTACCACGGCAACCCCAAGTCCCCCCTGAGCCAGAGGGAGTGGGGGCAGGGAGTCAAACCCAGCAGAGAAAATGGTGTCTGGGGAACAGGACACGACAGACGTGCACAACAGCAGAGGACAGTCACGCAGAGAGCGTGGTGGCCCTGACCCCTGCCAGTTCCTCTGAGACCTCGCTGGCCTTGTGCTGCGGGGATGGTGAGCATCCCTGAACCTCTACCATGAAGCCCGTCTCGACGAAGCTGGCTCAAGAGCGCTTCTGTTGCTCACGGTTAAATGTCCTCCGACTCCAGGGCCCCGCCCTAGGAAGTGGCAGCTCCCAGCCAGAGTCTGCAGCATCAGTCACCAGTGTTGAAGGGACCTGACGTTATACTTTATGGGTCCAACCTCGTCTGATCTGCCTTCTGGCGCCCACGCCCCTGACCCCTCAGGGTTTCCAGGGAAGCCCTCGGGTGATCCAGTTCCGTGAAAGATCTAATTCTGACCGAGGAGCCCACTTCCCACAAAGGAGCCCAGGGAACATGGTTCAGGTCTCGCCTGACATCAGCCCCAGGTCTCAGTGCTGAAACTGGCAGAGCAGCGCATGTGGCCACCCTCCGGTCGAGACTCGGGGAGCGCACCCATAGCACCGCTGTCCGCGGCAGCCTCACTTTCAAACGTGGCCTGGCCCTGTTTCAGCCCACACCATGCTTGTTGCTCTGCCTTGGGGACAGCTCGGGGAGGAGACTCCCCAGCCAGCTGACCGTACCTTGTCCTGCCCGCTCATTCACTTCATCTGCATCTTGGAACTTGGTCACTTGCGTGAACAAGGTGGAGCGGTCAAGCGGCCAGTTGTTCTTCCGGCAGGTGGCCTGCACCAGGGCCGTGAGGTAGGACTCTGGGATGTGCAGCCCCGAGAGCCACATCACGCTGGGCTCGCTCTCGGTGACCTGGAGGGAAAGGAGGGAAGCTGGCAGGAGCCTGGGGCCAACATCAAATGCCAGGGCCAAGCGTGAACCAGATGTTAAGTTCACGATTAAACATAGTTCACTTTGGCAGCAGAAAGATGGGCGTGGGTACAACTGGAAGCATGCTGGGGAAAACAAGCTGAACTGCCTGATTCCAGAAGGAATGAAGATCTAGATATAAAAGAACCAAGTCACAAAAGTACCAGATCAAATCTCCAATGGATGTTGTCAAGATCTTGGAGTTGGGAATGCTAAACCCAGAGGCCATAAAAGAACAGACTGATACATTTGACTAAATAAAACTGTAAGACTTTCTTACAGGAAAAAATGCCATAAGCAAAATCAAAAGACTTATGACAAGTTGGGGGAAACACAATACTGACAGACACAGGGCTAATCTCCCTGATACACAAAAAGCTCCAAAAGATCATTTTAAAAAGATGAAGAACTCGATAAAAATGAAATCAAGACACAAAAAGACGATTCACAGAAAAAGAAATGAGATACCTACGTGTGTGTAAGATATGCTCAGCCTCACCATAATTAAAGAAATGCACACCCACACGTATTATTATTTACCTATCACGGAGCAAAGATCCAAAATATTAAGAATACACAGTGTCGCAGAGAGGGGAGGAAATACTCGTGTTCGTTCACTGTGGTTCCCACTTCTCTAGAAGACTGTCTGACAAGAGCTGTCAGAATGTGAAATGCACACCCTGGGACCCAACTCTGCCATTGTAGGGATTTGCCTGTGAAATATACTCATGTGCGTAACTAAAGACATGGGCGCCAGAGCATTGTCCCTCCTAGCTAAAAAGAGAAAAAACCCAAATGGAACCACCTAAGTGTCCATGAGGGGAAAGGACGTGGAACATCTGTAAAACAGAGCCCCATTAAAAGAGTAAGTTAGATCCAAATGTACTTAGAGGAACAATGGCCAAGATGGACTCAGAGATGAATAAATCAGATTGTGCATAATAGGCTTCAAAGTCTTGAAAACGAAACAAAAAGGAAAAAACAATACAGGTATGCCTGCAGAGTCAGAGACCATTTCTAGAACACCCAGTCAACTGCAAAAGGAAGGTACTACTGCGGAGTTAGAGAGGGGTTGGGAGTTGGAGGTGGTTGGGGGCAGGGTCAGTCCGGGCTGAACCTCGAACCAACGAAAAGACCGTTGCCTCTACTTACCCACAACGTGTACTGGCTGAACCGTCGCAGGAAGTAGAGCATCCAGTTCCCAAGGGACTTTAACGTGTCCGGGGCAAGCTTTCTCCAGATACTAGGGATTTGCCCGAGGAAAAGAGACCTGGCTACGTCATCTAACTCGTTGCTCATGCCAACTTCTCCCGCCAAGGCCTGTTCGCAGAGTCGAGAGCAGTCAGGCAAGACCATCAGAAAACTGGGTGGTGTGTCTAGGCAGTGGTGTGCGCGTTAGGAGCATGCTCACCCTCTGAAGTTCAGCCAGAGACTTGGACATCCGTATGACGAGCTTGTTGAAGCGTTCCAGCTCCTGCAGAAGCACTACCGACGTGGGGGAGATTCCCACCCCGAGGTGCTTCCTGATCTGGTCCAAGTCAAAGATTCTAGGCATCTTGTTTTCTATGTCCTTGGCAATGTGGCCAATGTAATCATCCCGGCTGATGCCACTGCTGGATTCCCCTAAAACCAGGACAGTTTTTAGGGAAAGCAAGGCATCTGAGTGTTGGGACTGGGGCATCCTGAGCCTTCTGGTTCGTGGAAAGGCATCAACAATATACAACCTACAAGAACCAAGAGCACCCTGTGCCAACACCTTCCACCCTAACCAAACCAATTCCGTCCTCCACAGACTTCACCTGTCTGAGGCTGCAGCTCCAGCAAGTGGGCCCACATGTCCCGAGCCGCCCGAGTGTAATATCCAATCTCAGCATTGGAATGAAGACCAAACACTTCGGGTGTGTTGGCCAGTGGGAGGGCCTCAATGGCTTCTATAAGCAGAACAGGGAATACACTGTCACACCACCCTCATTTCTGAGGGCCCACCGCCTCAACATCCCCAGATAGGCAAGACTAATTTCCACTGCTTAAGGGGTGACACGTTTTTGAATAAAAATTCTATACCACCACACCCTAATACAGCTGTATGTTTATCATTTATGAAAATGGCTCAGTGGGCTTCCCTTCCAGGCAGAATCTGACATATTTGTCATCATTCTAGGACAGGAAATCTGAACTAATTCCATCAATGCTGAGGCTATAAAGAACGTGCTGGGCCCCCTATAAAAACATCATGGAGCACGCCCACCAGCCAAGGATCCCCACCAGCAGAGAGGTCAGAAGAGCCATCAAGCCAACCACAGAAAACAGAACAGCTGAAATGTATGGTGGATCTCCCTTAGAAAACAATTTTAACATACGTTTTGATGCCTGAGAAATCTCACCAACAAATTTTTCCTTTACATCACCAACGGGGATTTTATAGTCCACTTCCTTATTCCGGAAGAAGTGGAATGGCTGGAAAGTGTCAAAAACGAAGTCTCCCAGGTACTCATCCATGTAGATGGTCAGGATGCGCCGATCGAAGCTGTCGATGGCTCGTCCTCCGTACATGACCTGAGGTACAGGAAGCAAGAACTGGCTGGGAGCGCAGGACCCACCAAAGGACCCCTGAGACCAGACGTGCCCTTGGGGATGCTCCTGCTGGCCTGGCCACTGTGCAGCTCAAACCATGTCGATGGCATGCCTTGTGACCCACTGTGAACAAGAGGTGCCCTCATGAAGAGCGGGGAGCCCGTAGGCCATTTGCAAAATCCCCAAAACCTAGTGAACAGACCACAAAACCACCAAAAAAGCCAGCTGCCGCTTTGGTCTTTGGAATTGGTGATGTCCCTGTGGGTGCCACCTGCAGGGCATGGGGGTGGGGGCTGTATAAAGTAATGGTCTCCAGAGTGGCCCTCCATGCCTGCTGGACAGGAACAAGATTACAATGACAGGCCCGAGGCCATGCCCACCCCTAGAGAACACAGCCCCCACAGTGATGAATCCAGAGCGTCCATGGGGATGGAGCCCACTTAGGAGAAAGACACCCAGGTGATGAGCCAACAGAATTCCTCAGAAACCTCAGGCCTCCAGCTGACGGGTGGCAGAAGCAAGAGGGGAGTCACCAAGGGCTTAGAGGTCACGCACGGGGCCCCGGGCCACAGCCCATCTCCAGCCCCAGGAGGCAGCCCATGAAGGGTCCCCCAAGAGGCTCCTACCTCTCCAATGAGGTACTTGAGGCTGCCCCACGGGATCCTAGGGTCATGTTGCTGGAAGGCTTTTGTTAGGTACGTGTTCAGAATCTCCATGCAGACCTTAAAAGAGGAGGCACCGGCGTGGTTATCCTCCAACCTACGAAGTCACTCCCGTGCTGACCCTTTCCTGAAGTGTGGGCGGCAGCAGCCGGGTGGTCGTGAACTTGGAGAAAGGGTCAGGGGAGATGAGCCGGGTGAGGGGGACCAGCAGCCACCGCGTCTTCACCTGGAAGTCAGACTCATTGAAGTCATAGTACACGTTCCACCCGATCTTCCCGAACTTTCTCCTCTCCTGCACCACCGCGTGGAAGAACGCCAGCACATAGACCAGGGACTTGAAGGCCGGGTGCGGACACTGCTCCAGTGTGTCTTGAGAGATCTTGAAGTACGTTGCTCTCATGTTGAGTTTCAGCCCGTTGGGGGGCTCTGTAACAACCTGTCAGAAGACAAATCGTGACCAAAACCACAGACCCATGAGTCCAGCTTTGAAGAGGGTGCAAAATGTAGACATCTCGGCTTTCCCTTCCTCTCTGTGCGGCCACCTTTCCCATCCCCCACACAGCAAACGTCTCTTGTGAAAGGCCCAGCAAAGAAGTTAGGGAACAAGATACTGTTCTGGCTCCTGTTCATCAAATGACCCAAGGAAGGTGCTTTAGCTTCTCTGGACCATGGAAAGTAGTTAAGTTTTCCCTCAACCTGCCCCAGATGACAAAACCTTTCCAAACACAACTTCTCTGGAGAGTAAGTTAAGTGGGGCATCTAATCCGCTAGAGCACTGCAGATATGGGCAGAAGGTTTGATAAATGTGAAGTACAGGAAAACGAACCTAGATAGTGTTTTGGATACGTGTGGAAGTGGTAGAGACAGGCCTGAGAGGCGTTAACTGTCCCCCCCGCCCCCGAAAATCATCACCCAATACAGGACAGTGCTTATCTCTGAAGAGAGAGGAAGAGATGGACGTGGGAAGGGTGGGTGTGAGGGTCCGGCTGCGTCCTGGATTTCCAAACCCACATGCGTGCACACACGGGGCTGGGGGGCCGGGGTGTCTGTCAGAAGCCAGACCTTCAAGGACTTCTGCAGAATCCCAATGGGGAAGCCCTTGGTGGGGTCTGTGGTGAGCCACAGGCGGAAGTCCGGGTGCGGCTTGCTGATCCTCTCCAGGGACTTCTCCAGATCTTTCAGCCACTGGACCAGGAGATGGCAGTTCTGCAGCATCAGCCACTGCCCACGGGCCACTGCTGTCTCCAGCAGCTGCAGCGCTACCTGCACCAGGAGATGGGGCGGGGGGAGGGGGGTCGGCGTCCCAAAGCCATGCTGGCCCCATGCGCTCCCAGACACCCACCGCACACCCCCCGGAAATGAACAGCCCACCCCAGCCGGAGCCAGGGACCCAGGAGCTCCAGAGGTGCCTTCCAAGAACTATCTTTCAGAATCCCTCAGGGCCCGGAAGATGAGCCAGCACCTTCCACCCACCGGCTTCCCTCGGCCCCGGGAGCTCCAGGTTCTCTGGGACAGTCGCACCAGCGCCCTGACTACGTCCGTGGCCATGCCCTGGGGGCAGTGACAGCCCCGATCTGAAACGGGGACGTCACCGGGACAGGAGGAGATGACGACTACGTGTGAACAGACGTTGGGAACAACAGGGCACAGCGGCCTGGCAGGGTCTGCATGACAGCATGCCCGCGGTGGGACCATACGGCTGTCATGCATCATCCGGGCACCAGAGCGCCACTGCCCAGAGGACCGGAAATGCACCCAGCTCCCGCGTGGAGCAGCACCCTCAAAACCAGATATTAACCAACTGTTAACAGAGGCAGGGACCTCACCTAAATTTAGAGTTCGTTCCTTCCAATAACAAATTACCTTTTCTTGGCCTTGACCCATGGCGAGGAATTTGAGGCGGTTTCCTCCAAAACCACTGCGCTCGGCTAATTTCATAAGGTCGCTGGCAGGGTCAGAGCCGGGACTGAGGATGAACACAATGGGCGAGTTTGGAGTGCTCTGCTCAAAGATGGCCTCGAAGCTGATCATGGGGGGCTGCACGTACCTAGTGAAGGAAACAAAGCAGGGTCTCTTGTGGAGGACAGCCACAGCGCACTCACCTCACCCCGTCCGGAAGCTTCTGGCTGTTCCTCTGGTATAAGTCTGCACAGGTTAGAGTCCAATGTCTACACACACATCACACACAGGAGGGTGAACTCCTAGGTGACACGGGCCCCACTGCGTCCCCCTAGCGCACCCCAGCACATTCATGGGGGCGCCTCCCGACAGGGGCCCTTCTGGGCAGACGTCCCCACGACACACAACCCAGAGGCCCCATGCCAACAACTCCACAGGTATGTCCTGAATAGCCCACTTCTCAAGATTTTTGAAAATTAGTTACCAACACATCAGGCTTGGGCGATTTGACACAGAAATCCAAATTTGTAACTTCTTTCTAAGAGTCGGGGGATCCAGCCACTGGGAGGTGGGCCCCTGCCAGCTGGTGTCAGTCAGCGGGAGCTAAGGGGCAACTGCCCCTGTGGACCAGGCTTGACCTCTCCCATGTGCCGCCGTCCCCAGCCAGCCCCGCTCACTCATTGCCGTCTGAGTTTGAGTTTGCAAGCCCAAGTTATCTGCCTGTCTTCAGTTCCAGAGCCGTGCTGTCCAATACGGAAGGCATTCGGCGCGCTGGCCACTGAGCACTGCGAGTGTGGCCAGTGCAAACCGAGCTGTGCGGTAAGGCTGAATCACACGGGACTTTGAAGACTTAATACTAAATAAATATTTCCATAATGTTTGCATTGACTACATGTTGAAATGATATTTTAATGTGCTGAGTTAAATAAAATGTAATTAAAATTAACTTCATCCATTTCTTCCTGAACGCGGCTACTAGAAAACTTGACACATGTGACTCCCACTGAACCTCTCCCGAATAGCACAGAACTAGAGTGACTAACACTGCCAAAGTTGGGTGGCCACCGCTGTCTGCGAGTCCGGGGTGCGGGCGGGCGGGGACGAGCCCACAGAAGGGCCAAGCAAACTCTGTAACACACTTACTTCTCTCCCATTGTTTCAGTCACGTAGTCGGTCACTGCCCGATACACCCGATCCACACGGAAACAGCGCAAAATAAGCAACTTCTGGAAAGGGGTGATGTTGTTATCGTAACCCAAGGGAAATGGAAACTGCTCGAGTGAGTCCAGGTCATACCACTAGGAAAAGAACATTCATGGTGGCATCAACTTGGGAACGATATAGGCCCCCATTTCTATACGAAGCTCCCAAAAGTCGCTTTATAAAGGAATGAAACCTATACGAGTATGAACCTCCAAGTCACTTCTAGTCAGATGTGTCATTTTCTACCTCCCCCGCCCCCCAAAAAACGACGAATTTCAGGAAGGGAGGGGCTGAGTTTTTTTCACTGTTGAGTCCCATGGCAAGTGCCCATTTCTCGGATGGATGGATGGGTGGATGGACGGATGGACAGACAGATGGACGGTTCTCCCACACACCAGCTGACCCACATAAAGGAGAATTCCATCAAGGGTGTTGGAGGGAGCTGACTCCACTCTGAACGGGTCACTCGGGTCACAAGGAGTAAGGCTACGGTTGAAATCTCAAGCCCACCAACATGGAGGGAAGGGAAGGAGGGGAGAGAGAACATGGTCTCACCTCCTGCCAGACTGCCACGTGTTTCTCCACATCATCAGGAAGATTCCCAAAGTTGTCTGAGAACATTTCGGATAAAAGCATGATATCTTCCCAGCCCTGGTCAGACAACCATGCACAGGGCTTTTTTCGTTGGCTCTTCTCCAAGGAAATGTTTCCTAATCACAACAGAAGATGGAAAGTAAACAGCCAGCAGCAACGTGCCGGGAGGAGTGAGTAGTCGGGCCTTCGACTTCTCCCACTCTGAGGAGAGACCCGCGTCTCCAGAGGGGATGGACGGAGAAGGACACGTAGGCTCACTTTGTCACTGTTGGGGACCCCACCCAGGCAGCTCAGCGTGGCCTCCGGCCTCAGGGCAGCCTGTGGGCAGAGACCCCGCTGCTCTGGGCCAGACCAGAACCACTTCGGAGGTTGCAATTGTCAACTGAAATATTTAGTAAAGCAGTGCTGTTGGACGGTGCCCGGGGCGGTGGGGGCGGGTGGGGGGCTCAGTCGGTTAAGCGTCTGCCTTCAGCTCAGGTCATGATCCCAGGGTCCTGGGACCAAGCCCTGCATTGGGCTCCCTGCTCAGCGGGGAGCCTGCTTCTCCCTCTCCCTCTGTGGCTCCCCCTGCTTTTGCTCGCTCTCTCTCTCTCTCTCTCAAATAAACTTTTTTTTTTTTTTTAATTGTGCTGCTGGAAGCCAAGTTCTAAGGAGAAGTTTGGTAATACTCTGGTTTGTTTTAACGAACCTCCATGTGTGTGCAACGGGGAGGAGGGGGGGTCAAGGAAGTGGGGAAGAATGAAAGGAGGCACGTTCATCACCTTTTAAGAAGAAATCTAATTCTTCCTGGGGGACTCTGCCTTCTGCTTGTTCTATCTTGATCGTCATATTGAAAGAGAAGAGTAACTTGTGTCTCTCAAACAACCCTGGAGGGAAACATCAGACGGGCACTGATGAGGTAAATTTGCTTTCAAAGTGGAGTTTCCTACACACGACAAGCTTAAACGTAAGAGAAATGAACTGAACGGCCGGACATCTCGGTGGCGCCCAGCACCCCCACCCCTCCACCCCTGGATGTCCGCGGCTGAGCCCACACAGCGCGGGCCTGGTCTGCGCAGGGAGCCCAGGAGCCAGCCTGCAGTCCCGCTCACTCGTGCATGTCCACAGCGGCCCTGCCTGCCGCACCCACCGCACCTGCCTGGGAGAGCAGAGCGGGGTCCAAAGGCGGCTGGAGGACCGCGATAGAAGGCCAGAGCCACCTTCTCGATGGAACACGGGTCGTTTGCCTAACCCTAAGTGTGAGCTCTTGTCTGGCGTCATCTAGGAGAGGCGTTAGCAAGCTCCCTGTAAAAGGCTAGATAGGAAATATTTCCGACGTTACAGGCTGTCTCCATAATTACTCATCCACCGCTGCAGCGGGGAAGCAACCACAGACGACTATAGACAAATGGCCCTGCCGGGTTCCAACAGCACATTATTTATACAAGCAGGCAGGGGGCCAGACCTGGCCTGCTGGTCACGGTTTGCCAACCTCCACTGCAGAGCAAGCACATTCCACCAACAGATCTGTTAGTGATGGGGGATGCTGAATACTAAAGTTCTTCTTCTTTAAAATAAAAAACAACAACATAAGAAATGTGTTCTTGGGGGGAAAACTGTAAGTCAACATCTGTGACTTGAATTCTAGCTTCTGTGCGCTGCAAGAAGTAAGCGAGCCCTGTAGGGACAACAGTCCTCAACCTTTTTCCTGCCCACCTGGAATGGGCTGAATTGTGTCCCCCCCCAAATCCATATGTTGAAGCTCTGACCCCCAGTGCCTCCGAATGTGACTGTGTTGGGAGTGGGGGCCTTTAAAGAGGGAACGAAGGTAAACCGAGGCTGTTAGGGTGGGCCCTGATCCCCTCTGCCTCACATCCTCCACAGAAGAGATCTGGACACACACACAGAGCAGAGGGGTGCTCACCCGTGCAACCATAGTTATAGATGTTAAAGGTCAGCGTGTCCATAATGTTCCGTAATCGCTTCATGAGAATGGAATCAGGCAGGGACTTCTTAAGTGACAAGCCAAAGACCTCCAGGAAGGCGATGAGGGAGTACTGGTACATGGCATTGACCAGGGCCATCTCGGACAGCACGAAGAACAGGATGGCTCCCCGCCTGGCGGCTGGCCGGTAGCCATCCCGCAGCCTGTCGATGTCCAGGGCTGTCTTCTCCGCCAGTTTGAGCTTCTCTGATACCTAAAGAGAAGGTGTGTATCACCGTGGAAACAGGGAGACTGACACCGTCACCAGGATGACTTAGGAAATGGGCAAGAAAGTAAGGAATACAGAGAGCAAGAGTGGGAGGGAGCAGCAAAGAAGTCTGTGCAATGCTTGCTGGGGTTTGCAGAGCACCTACCCTCTTGCCAGATGTTTGTTGGCCAGACTCCCTAGCACCTGTGCCCCGTCCTTCTAATAACAGTCCCTGACTTCAACTTAGACACTCCAACTTCCCCCCTCTCTTCCCATATGTGGGGTCCACCCCAATCCCAGGAGAGGAGCGTGTGACCCAGGCCCAGCCAGTCTATACACAGCATCCCCGGCCATGGGATCGGCTTGGGGTGGACATCTGGCTGAAGTGACTCTCGGGACCTTCATGATAGGGACAGGTAACAATTCTCACTCTTCCCTTTGGACCTGAACCTGAGGGGGCATGAGGACATACCCACCTGGTGACCATGAGGGGAACTTGACTCATGGGGAGGCAGAGAATGAAGCCACCCCAACAAAAGGCCCAGCCCAGAAATGGAGAGAAACTGGGTCCTGGTGATATGCTTAGAGTCCTGAATCCAGCCCTGCCTGAAGCCATCCCTGGACTTTCTGTATTCTAAGCTAATAATTTCCCTTTTGACTTAAGCCAAGTAGAGCTGGGTTTTCTATCACTCTTAACTCAAAGAGGCCGACCTGATGCACAAGGGTCCCTGGGAACACCTCTAGGGCTCCCCTCCCCATAGCACACCCCAATAGAGGTGGCCTGTTCTCATCAGGCAAACCCTCAGGTGACTAAGAGCCCAAATCTGAAGCCAGCAGATTTGGAGCCAACACCTCAGCTTCTAAGATGCGGGAATGAGGCCCTGAGATCCCCGAGTCCAGTCTTCTCCTTGAGCAGATAAGGGAACTGGTACCAGCTCCAAAGGAACCACCCCGCCCCCTCCCAGTGCAATGCACTTTCCATGCAGCTGATACCTCCGTGGCCTTGGATTTGGTCTCCTCCAGGGTCTGCACCAGCTCCACGTTGTCCAGCATGTTCCCCGTGGAGGTCGCCAGTTCCCGAAGGAGGGAGTCTTCCAAATCCTTCAGCAGGTTCTTGTTCTCACTCGTCTCCTGGATGAGGTGCTCCCGCTGCTCCTCCAGCTCTCGCCTCTCGGAGGCCACTAGCACGCTCAGCAGCTGGTCCTCGAGGCCTTTCAGTGTGACTGTGGGAGCAAGGGGAGGCTGTCACCGCTGGGCACCCCACGTCTCCTCACCTGCTGCACGCTTGTGCCTGGCGTGGGCAAGCGGAGGGTGCATCTGAGCCAGCATTTCGGGAACTCGAGGACTCGCTCCTGCCGTTACTCTAAAGCCACCGGTCAGAACAACGTGGAGATGCTCCTCCACAGAGTGGTGAGCGACAAGAGTGCAGAGGCTCCCACAGATCGGGGAGCCCGAGTTGAAAGCACAGCTGGAGGACAACCCTAGAAAACGTGAGAAATGGCACTCAGCTCCTAACAGAATTCAGTTGGGAGGAAGGGGGGGGTGGGAAATGCAAAATCCTGCCACATATTTAAATCACCAACACAGAATAACTTCCTGCCCCAGCAGAATGGGGGTCTCACCCCACTCCAAGTGTGGGTATCCGAGCCCTATGGTCCAGACTCAGCATTCCCCAGACACGCATCTCCCTGCCTCCCAAGGGGGCGCCCAACCTTCATCAAGAAGAACCGACCGATGAAGATGTGACCCCGAGAGCATGACCTGGGGTCAGCGGGCACCCCACGAAAGCCCTGAACTCCCACTGTGGTCTCTGTGGTAACCACCCCAATTTGCCACTGAGCTTGTGTAGATCCTCACCCGTGTAGTTGATGACCATGGCCTTCCCAAACACAGACGGGGTGTATCTGGGATTGGCCAGCTTGGTGTTTAGGTACAGTCTGAAATTTGAATCGTAATCCACTTCCTTATCTCCCAGTATGATGAATTGCCGTCCTTGGACGACTTTGATATTTTTCTCTAAGACGTTATCAATCACAGGATCAATGTACTCATCCACGTCATGGAACAGGAAAGGAGTCCCATACTTTATGGACATCTCCAGCTGCTTCAGGAAGTCAGGGTCATTAAAGGAAGCCACCTGGAAGACAGGGGTGCTGTGCGCTCAGCAAACATACGAGGAGAGCGCTTCTGGAACAGGGAGTGGGCATGCCGGAGCCTCAGAGGGAGCCAAAGGGGAGAAAGAATGAGGGAGAGAAGCAAAGCATGAGACCCATGGAAGCCAGAAACCTGTTAGGTTCAGGCTCTGAGCAGCCCGAAGTAATCATGACAGAGTCTCATTACGACTTGCAGGATGGGCCATCTCAGGCCCCTGGCAGGCTGGGGGTGGGGGGGGTGGAGTTGAGAACCATCTCAGCATTAATAACATTTGTCTCACTGTCTATGTATATTTTAGAGGCAGACCCTGCCCCCCAACAGCAGGTACATACTTGGGAGCAAGGATTCGAAAAAAAAAAAAAATAAGGAAAAAGCAGAACTGAGAATCATGAGTTTGTGAACTAGTTCAGCAAAAAGTGATTGGGCCCCAGCAATTTCACCCAGCGAAATTGAACACATATGCCCACCAAAAAAAAAAAAAAAAAGTGCATGTGAGTGTTCACAGCAGCATTATTCATAATAGCCAAAAAGTAGAAATCATCTGAATGCCCATCAATGGATAAATGGATGGTAGAATGTGATCCATCCCCACAATGGACTACGATTCAGCTACAAAGAGGAAGGAAGCGCGGACACCTGCTACAACCCGGGTGAGCCTTGCAAACATGATGCCGAGTGAGAGGAGCCAGACACAAAGGCCACATAGTGCATGATTCCATTTATGTGAAATGTCCAGAGGAGGCGAATCTATAAAATACATTAGTGGTTGCTAGGAGACAGGGAGGGGGGAAATGGAAGGATGGTTGGGGGGGCGGCGACGGCTAAAGCACACAGCATTGCTTTTTGGGGTGGTAAAACCTGATTCTGGTGATTGTTATACAACTCTGCATATAATACACTAAAAACCATTTAGTTGTATGCGTTAAATGGGTGGATTTTACAGTATGTGAATTACATCTCAACCAGAAGATATTGAGATATCCTTCCTCCATTCCAAAAGAAAAAAATGACTGAGCGTCTCAGGCCACCAAGCACGGTGCAGGTAGGGGGACACAAAGATAAGGGAAGCACGATGTCCAGCTTCAAGCCGCTCACAGCTGAGAAGCAACACAAGGGTCAGAAAGCAAAGCCCAGGGCAGGTCATGCTGCCCTCAAGGACTCAACAGGGTGGGCACGCCGGGAGGGGGAGGGCTCCGCCCAGGGGCGGACAGGACGTTTTCAGCAGGGCATTGCCAGGGGCCCAGCACTGCCAGGTAGAGACGGTGGGAGAGACAGGCTGTGCCCCGAGAGCAGGCAGTGAGTGAGGGCAGAGGACACCCAGGGAGGAGCGGGCCATACCCGCAGGTTATTTTTCTCCTCTTTTCTCTTTATCCAGTTGAGGGCCTGCTGCTGGGGGTCGATGCAGAGGGGGAAGCGGCTGGCCCGGGTGGTAAGGATGCCATTCTGAACCGAGAGCTCATCGGGGGGCAGTCCCTGGGATCCCCACCTGGAAGGGACAGTGACAGGGAAGTCTGTTTTTCTTGTCAAGTTGTGACTGAGTGCTAAGAGTGGTAGGATTGGCCTTCCAGAACAATCTACCAACCCCCAAGCTGCTCAACACTCCTCAGGGTCGGGGAAGCTGGATTTGCAGCTCAACATGCCATTTCTGTGCAATCAGGTCGGCTGCACCCCTCGCTCTCCCCTGCCAGGGTGATGCCCACGTGGACCACGCACCACACCCCCCCGCCCCCCACAAGGCCCCCTCATCCTCTGGGCTCAGGGTTGCACACACCTGCTGATCTCAACATCATCTGTGAGCAGGTTTTCTAACCGGAAAGGCTGGCTCAGGGGAATCTCCCGCTCCAGGAGATCATTCTGCCAAACTTGGTTGACCATCTGGTCACGGAACTCCCACGTGAACGCGCCCTCATAGCTCAGGAAAGCCGCGCAAAGCAGGCAGTCCCCCAGCAGCTTCACCCGCCGGTGCATCAGCTCATCCAGGTCGTTCAGCCACCTGGTGCAGGAGATGGGGGCTGCAGTAAGCCGTTATCTTCTGGCACAATCAAAAGGAACATTCTAGAAGAACCACCCTGACACACTGCTAATGGGGCTAGCCAGAAGGAAACTTCGTTGAAGATAGTCCCTTCTTTTAGAAACAAAGATTGCCAGGTCATTTTGCAACTTCCCACCCTAACGAGCCCAGTGTTTTGGAAGACCTTGTTCAATTGCAGGGCTCAGTAGAACCCAGCATCTACAGGGCTGGAGAAATGTGAAGCATCTAGTCTCAAAGCTATTTATTAAGTAGTAATCACATTGTTTCTGAATGCTTTAATCAGCAACTTGCAGACATGCCCAGCAGAACTCAGGAGCTCTGGTCCTGCTTGGTGACAAAATTCTACCTTCTACCGAAGATAAAATGGAGTAGATGTTTTATTTGGCCCCTTCCGCTAAGCGGCCCAAGTCTTCTAGGTTTTAGAAATACTGAAAATGGTTTGTTTCCCATGAGCAAACAGTATTTTCTAGTGTTTTCCATATTACTTTTATAGGCGCCAGATTAGAAACTTCTCTCATGTCCAGTGGACCAGCTATGGCCAAACGGCCTTGCCCCTAGGCATTGGACAGCCCTACGTGCTAGGTCGGAAGAGACCCTAGAAGACATCTGTCCAGCCACAGAGGCGGACCCCTCCTCCAGACCCACCCAGGACGCGCTCAGGGTTAAAGGTCACTAGGAAGTAAACATTTCCAGAACACACAGCACCTTGCCAGAGGCCCCTGGTGCCTCCCTGTCCCCACAGCTGCACTGCCTCCTTCACCCTTAATAATTAATAAACCGCAAGAATGTGTAAAATGGCCTTAGCCACCCTAAACACGATAATAGCGAAATCAGAACTTTCCCACGCGGTTTCCAGATAAAAACGCGGCGTGGCGGAAAGACGACATGGTAAGAAATTCGGTTGCTGACGTTCACTGACAGAACACGGAGTCTCACTCGGACCTCTCATCGGAGGGGTTCCTCAGCCGCTGACCTGATGTTCTCAGACCCCAGGCCTGAGATGAGCTTGTCCGCAGCGATCAGCCGCCTCTCCATGATTTCGGCTTCTTCCTGCAGCATTTGCTTTTCCAGAATGGCCGCCTCGTATTTGGCCCCCAGGGCTTCCAGTTCCCTCTGGATCGCTGCCAACTCATTCTGGATCCTTTCTAGCTCGCGTTTAGTGAGGTAAAAGTTCCGCTCCAGCCTGGCCACCTAAGTGAAGACAAGGCACAGAACGGTGGGGAAAGGGACCGTAGTGGGGCAGGGATGAAAAGAGTCTCTCACCCCGGGGCTTAAGTCCACACCACATTTCTAATGTTGTTCCTACTCTTTGGGGCTACCGTATGCCCTGCTGAGGTACGTGGCTCCTTCTTAGTCATCTCTTCTACCATTTGCTGCAAAAGCTCTTTTTTTTTTTTTGGTAAAAAAGCTCTCCTGCATCCAAGTTAGCCGATGGCTTCATTTCCATGTGTACTGAGGTCACAGCAAAATGATACTGTGGTTCTAAGTCAAAAACTCAAAAGAATGCATCGAAAACAATGCTGGTCTTCCACCTGGTCCTGAGTTTTCTGAGTAACAAAATTCTGAGTGATAAAGCAGTGTCAAAATAGGTCTCAAAATGATCAAATCAGCCTAATAACTCTCTTTGTATTGTGTGTTCTACAGGTTACTCTGACCCAGTGGTTCTCAGCTGGGGCCGATATTGCCTCCCACGCCAGGACAGATGGCAATGTCTGGAGACATTTTGGTTGTCACATCTTGGGGGTAGGGACAATGGCATCCAGTGGGTGGAGGCCAGGGATGCTATTACACATCCTACAGAGAATGGTCCAGCCCCAAATGTCAGTAGCACCGAGGCAAAGAGGCCTGCTTGAGTTATAGAGGATGATTTTTACCCATTTATCCTACTCTTTCCACACAAAATTTGAAAATCTTCCAGACTTTGGTTCTGTCAGTTCATTCACACTGTCTAGATGAGAGTGATATAATTCAGGGTTATCATGTATTAGCAGTGGAGGGGGGGAAATGTTTATGTGATGGAAAATCGGAACCTTGCTCACATTTGTCCATCAAAGCTGTGGACATATTCATTCCGACTCCAGATTGCTCCCTTGGCAGCTCTATTTAGGTCTTACAGATGGACAATACCTTTTCTCTTTTGGGCTTGATTTCTCTAAAAACGTCACAGTAGCCCATCACAGCTTCAACAAACTTCAGCATCCCCAAGCCTGCTTTGCTCACAGCTTCCATTTCTTCAGTTGTGGTATTGAGAGTCTTCAAGAGGCCTAGGGGTCAAAGATGGAATGATTTTGATGATTGACAAGCTTCATCTTGGGAAAACAAAATGGGAAATAAATTGCCGATGGACAAGTGTCACTAAATGAGTTTTATGTAGGTGGATGCTTAAGATGTGAGTGAGGGACACAGGTTACTGCCACCCAGGACATCCTATGATCCAGGCACCTCTTGTGTCCAAGGTGTCCGTGGGGACCCTCAACTGTGCACCAAAGTGGCTCAGAGCAGGTAGCTAGCTGGAATTCATAGGCCATGATGGCTCACCATCACCTCTACCCGCACCCTTACCCCAGGAGTAATTTCACATGAATGGAAACCCATCCAGTCAATATTCGGGTAAAGAGAGGTCCTTAGGTTTTTGCAGTTGTTGTCATCCTTTGTGTTTCATTTAGTTTTTTCTGAGTGGCTGAGAAAGAGCACTTGATAATAACGTTTTGAACAAAACATGAAGGAAAACAGTGACACTAAACTTGAATGGCCTTTGGCAAAGACTAAAACCTCATTCCCACTGGCTAAGCATCTAGGCAGGTCAGGCATCAGGCTCAAAGGGAATGCCGGCATTCTATAACTGAAGATGGGGAGGCTGGCTGTGGGTGGTGCCAGCCCCTCCTCACCTATCTCCCAGGGACCTATAGAAGACTTTATACTGGCAAAAGGTGCAAGGGGAGAAGTCACGGTTAGACCACCTCTTGCACCACCATGCCTGATGGACAAGATGGACGGAAGACCTAAGTCCAGGCTGGGTTCCATAAGAAGGTCCTATATCCTAAGGGGAAACACCAGAGTGATTGCTGTCGAACGTTCAGAGGGCATGGGCTTCTACTGCCCATCTAGCACCCAGCCTTTCCATTTCACACAACAGTGCCTCAATCTCCTATTCTTCCTCTGGGAATGATCATTTGGCCTATTCTATCCAAAAGGCCACAGTGACAACTGACCACAACAGGAAGGTCGGCCTGTGACAAGCCCCCTCTGTGCTCTCCGTCCCTGCTCTCAAAGCCTGAGTTGCCAAACTGAGATCAACCTTGGCTATTCCTGCATCTGTCTGTACGCACCTCTGATATTTTTCACCTGGCTTGGGGTGATTGAATCAAAATCAATCTCCATCAGAGACCTCAGGAAATTTGAGTCAGACATCATGCCCTTGGCAGTTTTCCAGTTGAGTTCTTTGTACCCTTTCATGATGAGGATGCACTCACACACCGTCTGCACCTGTTTGGGGGGCTTAGCGAATGACCTGGTGAGAAACAGAAACACGCATGAATCAGACCCAGGATGTGGCCAGGATCTAGCCTAAATGAGAGTTTAGAGAAAGTTCCAGAAAAAACGGCTCAACCCAGAGTCATTTTTTTTTTTTTTTTTTGAGAGAGAGAATGAGAGACAGAGAGCATGAGAGGGAGGAGGGTCAGAGGGAGAAGCAGACCCCCCGCTGAGCAGGGAGCCCGATGCAGGACTCGATCCCGGGACTCCAGGATCATGACCTGAGCCGAAGGCAGCCGCTTAACCAACTGAGCCACCCAGGCGCCCCAGAGTCATTTCTTAGCAGTGACACCGCATGGAGGCAAAGGAAGCCATATCCCAACATGGAGTTGGGCTCCTCCGGTGGGCTTCTCCCAGGGCCAGGACTGGTCTCAGCCATCAGGGGCCAGATCGGGCTCCTGGAATGCAACTGGCATCAGAATCATGGGGGCAGGTATCATTAAAATGCAAACCCAGGCCACCCCAAGCATCTGAGTCAGTAGGTCAGGGTGGAGCCTGAGAATCTGTGTCTAATTACACCTTGGGTGGTTCCTCAGACTCCGTCGCGCTGCCGCTCGCATACTGCCATCCTCCTCCTCCTCTTCATCATCGTCCTATTTTCCGTTCACTGGATGAAGAGATGGGGCTCAGAGTGTTTGGATGGCCTGCCTGTGTTCACACAGCCTGTGGGATCCGGGGTCCCCACACCCTGGGCTCCTTCAAGGCTGTGTCACCCCTTACCCGTTTCCTTTGTCTTCGAGGAGACCGCACCGTCACTCTGCTGCTCCCAACACTCTGATGTCCGGTGCCCTCACCCTCCAGGGCACTGAGACCCCAGGGGATGGGAGTCAGCACAACAGCACCAGGACATGCCCGAGAAGGAACGGGTGGCACGTTAACTGTACCCGGGGGGCGGGGGGTGCTTGGCCGCCTGTTGCCGCACAAAGTCTCTAAACGCCACGCGAGTCCTGCAGACACCAGACCCCCAAAGAGAGCCAGAAGCAGCAGGAACACGATGAAGAAGAGGTGAAGGGAAGGAAGGAAAAGAGAGAAGAGGGAGAGATGACAGCAGCCCCTGAAGGGCATAGGGCAGCCTAGGGGGGAGTGAGGTGGGAGCCCAGCCATTCCAGCAGGAGGCCAGAGCAACCCAGAGGCAAGCAGGAGGGCGGGGGGCGGGAGGGGCGAGAGAGTGAGAACAACCTGACCAGCACGGCAGCATGGAGACTGTCTCTACTGGGCAAACGGCCCAGCCATCCTGGCCCCAGGACCCCCACCCACTCGCCTGCGGACAGGAGAGGAGAGAAGGAGCCACGCGGTATAAGGACAAGCCAGGGCAATGACTCCAGCACAAAGCCCAATGATTAAAGCAATGGTCCTGAGTCACCGGGGAAAGGTTCAGTTTACACTGGCATTAGGCGTTTACGAAAGCCGACCATGCTGTCAACTGCTTTTTTTTTAAAGGTTTCCTTCAGGCCCAGGCCACTGACCTTTGAATAATCAGAGGAGGAAAGAATTAGTGACATGTTTTCAGATATAAGGCAGAAAGAACCCCAGCCTCAGAGAAGGGTTCTGAGCCCATGGGCAAGTTATAAACTATTCAGGGTTCTCAAATTTCCCACGTGTAAAACGGGGAGGCAGAACCAGACCTTCCCACTCCAAAACCCTGTGAGTCTATGAAAGTGAAGTTCTCTGCTATTAGCTTACAAACTAGTACCTGGAACCATGTTCGTTATACAGAACGTATTGCTGAGGTGTTAGGAAATCCTGAGGTTGTCAGTCTGGGAAAAAGAAACATTTTTGTTTCATTCCCTTTCTCCTATCACAAAAGAAACTCAGGTGAGAGAGAGTGAGATGGTGATGATGATGATACGCTGCCCTCCCTGGAGGGGAAGAATCATCACAAGCCCCACTCCCTACCTTCCTCACTCTAATAACCCAGACACTCCGACTGTCTCTGCTTTTCCCTTGGCCCAAGCTCCTTCCAGCCTCAGAGAGGGTCCCCCTCTAGCCTCTATCCTACAGCTGGTGGATCCCTACTCTCTGGTCACATCTCAGTTTAAATGTCACTTCCAGGGGGTGGAGGATGCGTCTGGATGATGCAGTCAGTTAAGCATCCAATTCTTGGTTTTGGCTCAGGTCGTGATCTCAGGGTGGTGGGAGAGAGCCTCACACTGGGCTCCACACTCAGTGTGGAGTCAGCTTGGGTTTCTCTCTCCCTCTGCCTCTGCCCCTCTCCCACCTCTCAAATAAACCTTTAAAAAAGTAAATGTCACTTCCTGGGGAATACCTTCCCTGACTACCTACCCCCAGACTAGGTGAGGTTCCCCATTATCCACAGTCATGGCAGCAAAGACCTTCCCATCCGAACTTCTTGGGTGATGTTACTGTACATGTGGGATTCCTGCATGAATGCCCGTGCCTTCCTGAGAGTGTCAGCTGAATGCAGTGAAGGCCTTGTCTGCCTGGCTCATTGCTGCTCAGCCCCAGTGCCAGCGCAGGATGCGTGGGTGCTAGGCACCCAAAGACTACCCAGTGAATGGAAGGAAGAAAAGTCAAATCGCAAGCTAGTAACAAAGAGAGCCTTTTATACTATAGAGGATCATCCACTTCTGATCTTTATGACTCCTAATCTTCCCGCCTTAACATCTGATGATTTTTACAAAGAGGACTGAGCATTACAGAAACAAAGTGCTATTTAAAGAATCAAAGGATTATGAAATCGTCAAGATGTCAGTGCTAGCTCACCACACTTCATCCAAACAACCTAAAAGAAGCCAGATTATAGTCATCTGGAAAAAATAAAATTGGATCCAAACTCACACTGAACCCCAGGAAAACCCAAAAGATCAAATATTTAACTGTACAGAATTAAACTGTAAAAGTATGGGAAGAAATCATGGGGAAGGTGTTTTACAATCTTGCAGTTTTAAGGCCATTTAAGTATGACATGACATCCAAAAGCCACAAAATAAAATATCGCTAAAGTATGCCATATAAAAACAAAAATCTTACACACAGCAAACACAAACCTCACAAGCAAACTCAAATGGCCAATGAACCACTGGGGAAAATATCTGCAACTCACATGGTTAAAAAACTGATCTCCCTATCACATAAAAATCCACTGGAAATGCATAAGAAAAAAAAAAACCCAACAATAACAATTTAACAGATAAATGGGCAAAGCATATGACCGGTTCACAGAAAAGGAAATACACACGACCCTTACACACATTTTTCACATATGAAAAAAAGGCCAACCTCACTTGCAATAAGGGAAATGCACATTAAGACTACATAAATACCATTTTTCATCCACAAAATGAGCAAAAATTCAAATGTGTAATAATGCTCTCTATTGGCAAGGCTATGAAAAAGCAGGCACTCACGTGGATTGTCAGTGGCGTGTAAATTTGTTCATCCCCCAGGGACAGCATTAAACAGCAGCTAGAGACATTATAAATGCACACACCCTTGGACTCGGCAATTCCACTTCTGGAAATGTATCCTTCCAGGGGACTTGCCCAGCTGCACAATGAAGTATGGTCCGGGTTGTTCTTCGTCACGCAGTGTGTAAAGGCAAAAGACTGGCAACAAGCTAAAGATTCATAAGTTGGGGCTGGCGAAGTAGACGATGGCACAGCCTTACAGGGCAACGGGGAAGTTCATCATATAGCAACATGCAACAAATCTCCAAAATGCATTGTTCACCGGAGCAGCCAAGATATAGGAAAATGTGTACAGTATAAGACCATTTACACACCAAAAAACAGGAGGAAAAAAGAACACTCAGGTATCCCTTGTTCTACTACAGACCTTCAGAATCTACAGTCAGGAACTGAAGAGGCGCATGTATATGTGGTGGCCTTGAACATAAAAACTCCGGGTGGATATGTGAGAACTAAACGGCAGTGGGTATCTGTTGTGTGGGGGAAGGGGAACTGAGCTGACGGGGCAGGTGGGAGGGGCTTTCACATGTCATTTTTAAGTCGGAGCCATGATCCTAGCTCATGCTCACTTGGCACCGACTTCATGATCAACCCAGTCCTGAGAGCTCTTCATGTAATAGTTCAGTCCATCCTCCCAACAGCCCTGATGCCATGGGGACAGTTATCATCATCCACATGTCACAAATGAAGAAACTGCAGCACAGAGAGGTTAGGGGACTTGCCAAAGGTCACACAGCCCATAAGAGGCAGAGCCGTGGATGAACATATAATCTACTCCAATAATCACATTTTTAAAATTATTTCTTTTAGGTCATAGGCCATTTCCACTTTCTCAGGAATGAGCTGAGCCCCCGTCTCACACCTGTCTCAAACATGATGCAGGCAACCCTCACTCACTGTGGGGGACACATAGCGAGCTCTCCATTTAGTTCTGCAGATGCCCCATCTCGCCTCTCCCCCCTTGGGCTGATGGGGGGACTCACACCCCCTTCTCTCCAAATAAATCCCCTTCAAACCCCCTTCTCTCCAAATAAATCCCCTTCAAAACTCCTCCCCAGCTCTCTGCTCTTACAGTATTTTTATGCTGCTGAACTGGGAATGGTGCCCAAAATTTGTGTAACTGGTGACTGGCTATTTCCCTTGAAACATAAACTGAGATGAACCTAAAAGCCTTTGCCGATGGTCTGTCCTACAGCGCAGCTCGCTATGCATGTCTGCTTTGTTCCGGCACCTCGGTCTGAATGTCTGACACGTACGGTTGTGACTTTAAAACGTTCATCCTTATACCTTCATTCAACCACGCTTCGCAAAACTGAAAGAACGACTTCTTGCCAACAGCAGCAGCATCTGCAGATGACCTCCCAAGAATTGCTTGGGTCCCCTGCCCTGGAACGAGCTGGACATTCAGTTCAAATCCCCATGTTTCACTAATGAGCAAACAACAAGGGCACAGCCGTAACAAAGGAAGGCCACTCAGCCCTCAGGAAGAGCGAGAAGCAGAGAACAAGCCTCGTTCTGCTGGGAGCCCAAGATGGAAAGTCATCCACTGACCTGGAAACAGGAGTCTCTCTCTCATGAGCCCGGACTGTGGGGCCAGAAGGACCAAACCCCTTCTGACAATGAGGATGTGACAGGGAGAGCTGAGGGGCTGAGGGTCACAGGGGGGAGGAGTGGGGGGAGCTAGGCAGACGGCAGCGCTCCTTCCTGGCTTTGGTCTTGGTGCTAAATTTACCAGTGAGATCCATTAACGGCGCCCCAGGGTCAGACCACACAACACGGGGAGAAAGCTCCCCCGCCGGCTCCACACCAGGCCCTTTTCCTGGAAGTCCTCTGGTTGTGGGAGATGCAGTCATTTTATAGATTGTTTGCCAAATGCCTGGGAGTCACAGCAAGGAGCCATTCTCCCCCCGCCCCAGAGCACCCCCTCTCCACTCGCAGCTCGTGGCACATCTCTGTCACGCTATTTTTAGCAGGGCGCTGGCCCCCTGCTTCGGGTGCCCTACTGCAGTTTAGGGCAGACACTGATGTGGGGTTTCCTGTGGGGAACACTGGCTTACTAAGCTCTGGAACTCAGTCCCCTCTGTGAGACAGCCTGGGCCCAAAGTCAACAGGCCCTGCTACGTCCTGGCCCCGGGAGGGACCTGGGGCGAGCCACCTCACCGCCCTGGGCCCCACCTTCCTCCTCGCAAATGAGGATCATAACAGGAATGACAGAACCCGCCTTGGACAGCGCTCAGCCCAGTGGCCGGCACATGACGTAGCTCCGCGCCTAACTGCCAGGATGTAAGTGTTCTGAGGAGTGCCGTGGGCGGCCAGGCACACGTGGAGACCGCCATCGGTTACCTGATCTCGGTCACGTCCGATTTGTCCAGCTTCTGCAGCTCCAGCTTGGCGGCCTCTAGGATGGGCATGACCTCAGCGAGGGCCATCTCGGCCTCAGCCTTCTCCACTGCGATGATCTTGTTTTGTTCTTCTATCTCCATGGCTTTTTCTTCTGCGAGCTTCTTCTTTTCCTCGGCTGTGGGGGGAGGGGCAGGTCAGTGAAGCTTCTGGGCGTGGAGAGGAGAGACCACGACCACTGACACAAAGCAGCAGAGAGCCCTCCAAGGTGGGTGCTGGGCTGACAGGGGGATCTAACGAGCTCGGGCCAATAGGGCGGCCTTGGGTGTTCCTGCTAGAAGAGAAGTCCTCACCGGGCACGGGGTCTCCAACCCCAGGACCGCTACTCTCACTCTGACTGGCCCACCCAAGTCCCACCACTCCATCCACTGGACGGCCCCCAACCCCGCTTGGCCAGTGTGAGCTGAGGACACCAGGGCTGCCCTTCCTGTCTTTCTGGCTCACTGAAAGCTCTCTGCTTCTCATCACCATCTCCTAGGTTTGTTCAGGCCCTGCTGGAAAGCCACCCCTCCTAAGGTGGCCTGCCCCTTCTGTCACTCTGGACCTCACTGCTCTATTTGCTTCATGACACTGATGGAAATCTAGCATTTCACCTAATTATTGGCTCATTGATTGGTTCCAGTCACTAGAATGTAGGCATCTCCCCAAGGGCTGTAACCCCAATGCTTAGCACAGAGCTCAGCTCACAGTAGGTGTACTGGGTTGACTAGTGTTCCCCACAGTCCGCGTCTACCCACAACCCCAGAATGCGATCTTATTTGGAAAGAGGGTCTTTGGACATCTGATGAGTTCGTGTGAGGTCATACTGGGTTAGGGCGGGTCCTAAACCCAATGGCTTATGTCCTTATAAGAAGACCACGTGAGGACACAGAGACATAGAGGGAAGAAGGTAATGTACCATTGGCCCCAGGCACTGAGATGAACCTAAAAGCCAAGGACTGCCAGCAAATGCCAGAGGCTGGAAGAGGCAAGGAGGGATCCTCCGCTAGAGCCTTTGGAGGGAGCACGGCCCTGCTGACACCTTGACTTTAGACTCTGGTCTCCGGAATGGTGAGAGAGTCAACTTCTGTTGTTTGAAGGCCCCCAGCTGTGGTCATTTGTTTGGGCAGCTCTAGGAAACAAATGTACTGTCCCTTGTCCGCAGGCCCCAGGTGGGACAGGAGCCCAAGGACTTGAGCATCACAGCCATGCTCATAACCAGTTTGGTGCATCACCATCCTGCGGGCCCGGGGGCCCTGCTAAAGTTCCTGCGGCTCTGCTTCAGCAAATGGCCCCAGGGAACCCAGACAGCAGGCACCTGCTAAACAGAGGCTGGATGCCCTCGGATTTTCCAGTGCAGCGTCCTCTAGGGAGTCCTGTCCATAGTCAACAAGCAAGCGTTGACGGAGCATCTGTACGGTGAAAGCATGTACGGGCCCTGACACTGAAGGATCCTGGCCCAGGGAGGGATTCTGGCTGGAGCGACAGGAAGACAAACACATGGGAAGAAGGAAGCGAGGTCACAGCCGTGAAACCGTCGGAACTGAGAAGCAGAGCGGAGACCGTCAGCACTGTCGGGGTGCCGAGAAGAGGGGCCCGCGGGGCAAGTATCACAGAGGAGGTGGACCTGGAGCAGAACCGCATTGAAGGAGGGCTGGAGTGACTGCAGGTGAGCTCAGCACAGCGGGGAACCCACCGGAGGGGCCCAAGAAGCCCCACACGTAGGAATGCTCGTCATGCTCAGGAGAAAAACGGCAGGCTGACAAGTGGCTTCTCGAGGATGTCCCCCAGGGGAGCCCTGTCCTGTCTGGGGGAGCCCCTGCCCCTCAAGCTGGCCCCACACTCACCTATGGCCGTGTTGGTGGCGATCTCCTCCAGCAGGGCCTCACAGGCGGCCGACTTCTCCGCCAGCACGACCTTCTGCACAGCCAGCTTCTGGTTCAGCTCGTCCAGCTGGATGGTGGCCTCCTTCAGCTTGTCCAGCCCCCCCTCCAGACGCTTGCACTGAGCTACGGAAAGAGAGAAGCTGTGTTCGTCACAAGGGTGGGTGCTGTTCCCCACACGCCTGGGGCAAGCATTCCAGGGGTCTCACTGTGATCCGTCCCACTGGGGCTCAACCGAAAAAGTCATCTTCATGAGACGTCAGGCACCATTCAGTACCTCTACCACCATGCTGGGACCGCATCGGCCGAAATAAATGTATTTCTGAAAACAGCGTTTCACTTGGCCAACAGCCAGAGCATTTTTTCAAAAGCATTTCCCGACAGAGCATGTTGTGGCCATCAGACCCTATCTCTAGGCAGCGAAAATGCAGAGCTCCAAAGGGCATGATCCAACACTGCGGCTCTGCTTCAGCAAATGGCCCCAGGGAACCCAGAAAGCGAATAAAAATACGAGCATGCCAGGCCTCTCCCATCCAGAAGAATCGCTCTGAGAAGTAAAATCCAGAACATGCTGTACTTGGCCTCAATCCTGAGTACACCTGCGCTTGCTAATAAAGCACCTGCTTAAAGACAAGGTCAGCACTTGGATCCTCTCTCGTTCCCTACCCCATCCCCCCGTCTTACCTATGTTATACTGAGTTTTCTCATCCAGCAGTTTTGAATACGTGTTAATAAAGTCCAGGTAGTTTTTGGGGGTTACATAGTTGCTACGTCTCAATTTCTGTAGAAATTGTTTGCTGAATTCACCCACGGATTTATGGACCAAAACAACGTGCTCCACCACACTATCTGTGTTTTCCACCGGGATCATCGGATTAGTCCCTGAAGAGAAAAGAATGGGAAAAATGCCTCTGAGATGATGGGAAAGAGCAGCTTCCCAAAGAGTTAAACACGGGATTCCTATATGACCCAGCAATTCCGCTCCGAGGCATGGACCCAAAAAGACCTAAAAACGTCAGGCAGACTCTTGCAGGCCAATGCTCATAGCTGCGCTGCTCACGACAGCCAAAAGCAGAAGGGACCCAGTGTCCGTCAACAGATACCCAGATAAACAGAATGCGGTCCATCCACACGATGGAAGAAAGGAAACTCTGCCCCGTGACACAACACAGATGAAGCTCAAGAACATGCTGAGTACAAGAAGCCAGGCATGAAAGGACAAATGTTACATGATTTGACTTCGTATTAAGTCTCTAGAATAGGCAAATTCAAAGACAGAAAGTAGATGAGAGGTTACAGCGTGGGGGGTTGGGGCGGGGGGTACGGGAAGTTCGTGTTTCATGGGGACAGTTTCAGTTTTACCAGATGGAAGGAGGTCTGGAGCTGGATGGTGGTGGCGGCTCCACAAGAATGTGAATGTGCTTAATGCCGCGAGCTCGACTCCTAAAAATGGCTAAAATGGCAAATTTTATGTTATAGATGTTTTAGCACAAGAAAAAGGTGCTAGAAAAATGTTCACTAGAGAAAGGAAAAAAGCAGCTATCACTTGGTTGGTGGCTCTTCTGGGCCACGGGACCGATCCATGCTCTGGCAATTCCTCTTTCCCTGCGGGTAGAAGGTCTGTCTCCGGGGCTGGCTGTGCCACTGTCCGCGGAGGGGGCTCGGGGTTTCAGGAGGGAAACACACCCAGTGTCCCTGCTGGATCCCTTGTGCCCAGCGCACAGTGGGCACAAAGTGGGCCTTCCTCTACATCTGTTGAAACAATCAATCATCACTTCCAGTGCTCAGATCACATCTGTTGGACCACCTAACAGACAGCACAACATACTCAACACGGAATGTGCCTTCAACTAAAATGAAGGAAGAGAAGATTGACCAAAAGTAACCATTCAGCCGGATGCTGCGGGTTTGATCTTGAATTATACAAGGGGCCAGCACTCCACAGCCCACGGTGCAAATATCCATACTTTGGGGCACAGTTAGCCCAACGCCAGGGAATCTGTTCCAAGAAAAAAAAAATTCTAAGCGAATTCGGCGTGGTGTTGTTTATGACACGGAGCCACTGAATACTGAAAGCAAACCTCAGTGCTGCTAACACACGGGAATGGCTCACGTGCCTACGGAAGCTGAGGCACACCTGGATCGGGTGACCACGCAGGACACATGCGTCCCACCACCTGGTTTTGTAGACAGTTTGATGGGAACACAGCCACGCAGGCTCACGTACGTACTATCCGCGGCTGCCTTTGTGATTCAGTGGCAGACATGAGTAGTTGCAACCGAGCCTGCATGACCCACGAGGCCGAAAATATTTACCATCTGGTCCTTTACAGAAAAAGTCTGCTGATCCCCAAGGCATATTGTCAGTACAGAGCCATTTTCTTAGCCCCTGCGTGTTGATTCAAATTATGAGTGCTCCCTGTGTAAAGGGACAAATGATTTATTTACTGAACACATATGTAGAAGGTAGAAACTATTGACAAGGCCACCCAGTGTCATTTGCCGTGAATCTGCTCAAGTTAGGTCCAGATAAAGAAAGCTTTTCCCTAAAGATGAAGCTTTTCCCTAAAGATGAAGAACTTCCTTTCTTATTTCGAAGATTAAAATTAATAACCAAGGACTTAAGTGTTTGAAACTTCTGAGCAAATTCAGCGCTGACTGATAATCAATTGGCCTACTAAAAGGTCCTTTGGGCATCCTTTGAGTCAGGGATCAGGCACACTTCTACTGTAAAGAGCTAAACAGTAAATATTCGGCCCTCGTGGGCCTTATGGTCTCTGCTATAATTCCTCAACCCTGCAGTCTGAAGTTTAAAAGCAGCCATAGACATCATGTTCGTTGACAAATGAGTCAGTGCCCCAATCACATTTTGTTTACCAAAACAAGCCATTGGCCACATTTGGCCCAAAGGCCATGATGTGTCAGTCCCTGCTTCGGATGATAACTGGTCAGTTTTATCTTAAATTGTCCTTGTAAGTCCCCTGAAATCCCTTTATTTTTTAAAGATTTATTTATTTAGGGGCGCCTGGGTGGCTCAGATGGTTAAGCAGCTGCCTTCAGCTCAGGTCATGATCCCAGGGTCCTGGGATCGAGCCCCGCATCAGGATCCAAGCCCGCTTCTCCCTCTGCCTCTGCCCATCTCCCTACTCATGCTCGCTCTCTATCTCTATGTCTCAAATGAATAAATAAAATCTTTAAAAAAAAAAAAAAAGATTTATTGAGAGAGAGAGAGAGAGAGCACACACAAGCAGGGAGATGGGGAGAGGGAGCGAGAGAATCTCAAGCAGACTCCCTACTGAGCATGGAGCCCAATGGAGGGCTCAGAGCCCAGGACCCTGAGATCATGACCTGAGCCAAAATTAAGAGTCAGACACTGAACTGACTGAGCCACCTAGGCACCCCCAGCCCCCTGAAATCTTTAGATTAAAACACAGTATAAGCCAAAAACACACTGACAAACTTCAAAACCATTCACGGCCATGGGGGTGAATGGTGAAGGGATCTACTGGACCAAAATTCCAAGTCAGAAAAGCAATAACAAGTTATTTTGTTATACCATTAACACGGCCCCCCCATTAGCGGTCACGTACCTAAAAATGACTTAGCGACCGCGTGCAAGGCTTGAGAAGGCCAGGGCATGAACCAATCAATACCAGTGTTATTTACAAGACCTTGAGAAGGAGAGACAAAAGAGATGATCAGTCTGCAACCCTAAGACGCTCGAGGACAGTGACACGCTCTTCAGCACCCAGCACATTGGTGAAAGAGCTAGACGTGTCCAAGGCTAATTCACCCAAAGCAGAGTTTCTCAACCTCAGCGTGACTGACATTGGGCCGCATGGTCCTCTGCGGCAGGACTGTCTGAGCAGCGTGGAACGTCCAGCAGCACCCTGGCCTCTATCAACTGGATGTCGGTAGCACGCTCCCTGACACACCCAATGCGACAAGCGAAAATGTCTCCAGGCATTGACAAATGTCCCTGAGAGGGGCCCAGTAAAATCACCCCCCACTTCACCACCTCTGCTCTAGAGGTCTAGGACTGCACCTTCTGCGAGGCTGGCAGGACGGTCCAAACAGAGGAGAGCAGAGAGCTCACTACGGGCCGCACACCGGGGCCAAGGAGCATTTCCTGGTGTGGGAAGACAGCGCCCAGCCCGAGAGCCTGCTGGCCATTGTGAGGGGCAGAGCGGGGCCCACATTCCAGCCCAGGGCCCAGGCCATGTTTTGCTTTGCCGGGAACGCCCTGCCGGGGGGGTGGGAGGGGGAGCGGGAATGGCTGTGCATGCTCAGCTCAGGGGCACCTGGGAAATTCCTGCACCGGGTCCTCAGGGTGTCCCCGACCGGCGACATGCCCAGGACGATGTGCAGGTTGTTTGCGCTCTTGTTCACGAAGTACTGCCACACGGACTCCTTGGCCAGGCCCGTCCCTTGCTTCAGGGCTTCTGGTCCGATCTGACTGAGGATCGTCTCCTTCTCCTCTTCTGGGAAAAGCGCCGGCACGATACCTGGAAAACAAAGACACGTTGGGTTTTTCAGCCCCGGGGTCATCATTTCTCTAGGCCCCGAAATGACAGAAGCACAGCATCCCTGGAGGAGCGGAGGATGCCAAGGCCAAGGAGCAGGGTTGGGCCCTGACTCTGAGCCCTGAGGCTCACACGCCGTGTGTCAATCCCTTTGAGCCTCAATCTCCTCATTGGCGAAATGGGAGGAATAAATGCTTCCCGCTTACCTGGGAGGGTGATCGTGAGCGTCAGAGCGGGGGTACCCAACCAGGGACAAGTGTGCCCCCTAAGAGACATTGGCAACGTCCGGAGACATGTTTCGTTGCCCCAGCTGATGGGTGTGTTGGGGCTAATGGCAGGGAGCAGGTAGAGGCCGAGGGTGCTGCCAACCAGCCTCGGAGAGGAGAGCCCAGGAGAACCGCTGATGTCGTCAGTGAGAAACTGCTGCCGGGGGTAAGGCCTTCAGAAAATAAACAGCCTAGACCGCGTGGGGTGCTGTTAAGTGAGGCCCCCCGCAACACTCTCAGCCTTCACAGAAATACACCCCAGCCCTGCAAGGGGCTGGTTTACAGATACGGAAAATGGGGCTGACACGTCCCCGCCTGTTCACGAGCCTGAAACCCACATGTGCAAAGTCCGATGCCAATCCGAGGAAGCGTGTGCTAAATGCGCTGTGCGTAGCCCGGCCTGCAGACACCCCGGGCGCTCAGGAGCCTCGAAGCTGCCGCCGTGGAGGAGGCTTCTCAGGGGAGGGGGACCCTGCGCCGCACAGGAGCCAAAATCAGGGAACTTGCACTAGACTGGAGGAGAATCACTTCTCCACTCTACGCCTGCCTGTGGTTTGGGTGGTCTGCCCCATCAGAACCCCTGCGCCGACCGCCGAAGGGATGGGCTCAGAGGTGGGCATGTGATCCGAGCCAGCCGATCAGAGCCCTGTTGGGGACTCCGGCCGCAACATCTGGGAAAGAGAGTCTCGTTCACCCAGGCTGAGCAAAGAGCATGCAAGCCTGGAGCTCCTAGTATCCATTTGTGGGTTTTTTGTTGTTGTTGTTTTGTTTTTTAGTTACTTTGGGAAAATTCAAAAATGCGAAGACAAGAGAACAATGGTAATGCCAAGACAGGGCGGGGGAGAGACGAATTAGTGACTGATCTCTTTCGAGCCCCTGAATCCAACCATGCCCCGGGACTTTTTCAGTCTTGTGAATCAATACTGACTGCCCCATTTCTCTTTAATTTCCTGTAAGCCAATCGGAGTTGAGTTTCCATCATGTGCAACCACGGAGGCCGCTAAAGAGAGCGGCAGAGAGAGAGTGTGGCAGGCAGGACGAACAGCATGGGCAAGAAGCAGAGGCAGGACGGCACAGAAGGAGGGCAGAGGAACTCGGGCTGCAGAAATAGAAGTCAGTCTGTGGAGACCCAGAGCACCGAAAGCGTCCGAGAAAGGGAGCTGGTGATGTGCTCGGACGGCAGGGTTTGAGTTGATCAAGGTAGGGATGTGTGTGAAGAGTCGAGGTCAGACATGATGAGGGTCTGGCTCTGATGGATGGTAAAGGGGATGCGAGGGAAGGGACAGGTTTCAGAGACAAATGAGAAAGCGTGATGTGGGAGAGGCCAGGAATCAACACAGCAGTTCAGGCCTAATGAGAATTCTGGAATAATGAAGTAAATGGGAAGGTGCTGAGAGAGCCCCCTGATGACAAGAAAGCAGCCAGATTTTCGCTAGGTGGGGTATTGTCTTAACTATATCTATGCCATTTCAAATTAGTACCACGCATTCTTATTTAATATCTGATAGGTTCCCATACAGAACGAAGCTGACACAGCAGGCCTGGGGCTGCACTCCTTACAAAGGCCTGCGTACAGGGTTGGCCCCTGGCCGGCGTCCGGGAACTTGGACTTGGGGAGGGTTCCCACCACCGTTCATCCATCCAAGTGGCTCACCTACAAACAGTGTGGTCTATGCTGACCACCTGCTTCCCCTCTGGAAATCTGGAATCTTGGTCATGCCAGGCAGCAGGTGCCTACATGACCAGCCCCCAGTGAACCCCCTGGGTGCTGAATCCCTAATGGGCTTCCCTGGGAGACGACCCTTCACATGGGGTGTCACAATCAGAGGGAAAGGACTTAAACGTGTCCTGTGTGACTGCCCTGCAAGAGGGTTCTGGAAGCCTGTGCCTGTTTCCCCAGACATCCCCCCCGTGTACCTCTTCCCCTTTGCTGATGATGCTTCACGTCCTTCTGCTGTAATTAGATCATAGCCGTGTAGTCTGCAAGAAATACAGGAACTCGCTCCAGGTTCTCCTCCTACCATCTCAGCCTCTGGCTCACTCCGCCTCTTCTCCCTGAACCCAGTCCTGGGCTCACCTGATTTCTCGAACTCTCCCCCCAGATGCTTCCATCCATCCCCAAGGCTTGGGGAACCACACGCCAGTGATGCTAAAATTGACATCTCCGCCCTGGGCCCCTATTCTGAGAGCCAGACCCCTGTAATCCAACCACCCATCTGCTAGGGGTTGTGTTGCCCCCAAAAAGAGATGTTGAAGTCCCCAAGACCTCAAAATGTGACCTCACTTGGAAACAGGGTCTTTTCAGAAGTCATCAAGTTAAAATGAGGTCATTGAGGTAGGTCTTAAGCCAATACAACTGGTGTCCTTATTATAAAAAGGGGAAATGTGGATGCAGAGACAGACATGCACACACAGGGAGAGCGGGAAGGCAAAACCCGGGCGAGGCGTCACAAGCCAAGGAATCACAGAGACCAGCAGAAGCTGGAGAGAGGCCTGGGACAGTCTCCCCCAGAGTCCCAGAAGGAACCACCCCTGCCGACACCATGGTGTGGGACCTCCAGACTGTGAGACAACAAATGTTAGTGGTTTTAGATTTTTTTTTAAGTGATCTCTACCCCTAACATGGGACTCGAACTCACAACCCTGTGATCAAGAGTTGCACGTTCCCCCGACCGAGCCCACCAGGCGCCCTAAATATCTCTGGTTTTCAACCACCCATTCCATGGTCATTTGTTACAGCAGCCCTAGCGTGCTAGCTAATACACTCTGTGATGTTCTGTTTGGATTTCTTGTAAGTGTAACACACTCCACACATCCTGAGCGGCACAAGCCCCCAGCTGGTCTTCCCCCTCCTAGCAATGGGACCACTCATCACTCGCTCCGGCCAGAAACTGGGAGCCTCCTGGGTGCGCTCTCCCTTACTTGCCCTCATCCGATCTGTACAAGTCCTGTTGGCTCCACCTCCAAACTAGCTCGTGAATCCACCCACTTCTTTTTTTTTTTTTTAAAGACTTTATTTATTTATTTGAGAGAGAGAATGAGATAGAGAGAGCATGAGAGTGGGGAGGGTCAGGGGGAGAAGCAGACTCCCTGCTGAGCAGGGAGCCCGATGTGGGACTCGATCCCGGGACTCCAGGATCATGACCTGAGCCGAAGGCAGCCGCTTAACCAACTGAGCCACCCAGGCGCCCTGAATCCACCCACTTCTCTCCATTCCCACCGCCCCCAGCCCCCGCCCGGCACCGTCCAGACCCAGGTCACCGGCCACCCTCTCCCGTTCTCACCTCCCTCTTGCCTAGACCCCACGGGGCAGGGACCCGTGAAAACATAAGCCTAGGCCACATCATTGCCCAGACAGTGACCTCTAATCTGCTCTACGTGACCCACCAGGTGTGCGCCGAGTGGCCCCTCCACCTGCCCTTGTAACCAGCCAGCACGTCCCTCGCGGGAGCAGCCCCCCAGCACCTGACGTCAGCATGTTGTTGATGAGCTCCAGGAAGCCCTCCTCGGCCACGTGGGCGTCCGTGAACAGGAAGATCATCATTTTGTTCTCGATCCCGAGTTTGAGGTAAAGGTTCTTCAGGTCTTCCCGGAAGTTGTTCTCAGAATAGCCTCGGGTCAGAAGGATCTCAAATACCTGCCGACAAAGAGCACAGCAGCGGTGAGACCACCGGCCAACGGCGGGGGGGAGAGGGGCAGGCTGTGCAGCCGTCTCGGGGACACGAGTGACAGCGAAAGCAGACGCCCCGGGCCATCTTCACAAACGCTGCTGAGTGGGAAACGCAGGACGAAGGAAACTCGGACATCCCTTTGCGTCAGACGAGCGGTGACAGATATATGCTGTGTGTGCACACACGTGTAGGCGTGACAGTGTGTGCGGGGGACACAGGTCTGTGCAGGTGGGATCACGTGAGTACGGCCGAAAAAAGGACACCTTCGGTCATTAAACGAATCGTTTGAGTCACAGGGCAGGGGGACAGCCGGGAACGGGGACGGGGTGGGGGGCAGGAAGCAGAGGATGGGCCAAGCCACGAAGGACAAGGAAAAATGAAACATACACACACACAAGCACAACCGTAACGTGTGGGCACAGTCTCGTTCAGAGTTCATCGAAAATGAGAGAGATCGTGGGAAGATGTGTAGGGCAACTAAGGAAGAAGCCATTTCAAATTCTTAAATTTAAAAATCTTACTACACACAAAATAGACATAAATGTAAACGAGGACACAAATTTCAGTCACCTCTTTTCCCTTCATTTCCCTTGGCCCCGGGGGCATACACGTGTTAACTGCAAGCAGCCCACTGTCAGCTCCGAAACAGCTCAGAAGACTTACAGGAACTCGAATGTCCCCAGGACCTAGCCTCCCCTTGACCCCAATTCACACCCACGCACGGGGGCACACGCACCCTCTGTTCCACTCACGTGTCCTTGCACAGCACTCGGTGCACTTCCACACTTACACTCACGTGGTCGCACAGACCTTCACATTGTCTCTCTCTCTCTCTCTCTCTCTCTCTCTCTCTCTCACACACACACACACACACACACACACACACACACACACACGCTCAAGGCAACACGGATGACGTTCAGCCAAATATTTGGTCTCCGGTTCCATCTGACACCTGCAGACCCTATCCGTCCTCCCCGGGTGCAGCTTCTCTGCTTCCCCACCACAGTTCCTAACTCCACTTGGCATGAACCGCTCGCTGGGATCCTGCCCACCACCCCCCAGCCTCCCCTCCACTTCCCGGGCAGGGCACAGCGACAGCCCAGCTCGCCTTCATCCTCCTCCTCGGTCCCTCGGGCACCCTCTCTCTGCCATTCCCCGAGGCCAAGACGCACAACCACTACCTCAGAGGAAAGTTATGTCTGATTTACCCAGACCCATCAACAGAAAAAAATCAACTTGTCTAGAAAAAGGTACAATTATAAAACAATGACATTTTGGTCACATTTTTTTTTAAGATCTATTTATTTGAGAGAGAGAAAAAAAGCAAGCAAGGGGAGAGGGAGAGAATCCCAAGCAGACACCCCGCTGAGCACAGAGCATACATGGGCTCGATCCCACGACCCTGAGATCACCACCTGAGCCGAGACCAAGAGTCAGCTGCTCAACCGACTGAGTCACCCAGGCGCCCCTTGCTCACACATTGTATCAGATTTTAAAGATAAATCAACCAAATTTGTTTTTTCACTTTTCTAGAAATGTTTTAAACAAAAGGTCAATATTTGTGAAATACTGCAAGCTAGATTCATTCAACTAACCCTGACTGCTCTTCTATATAAAGAGTTCTCACAAATCAGTAAGTGCATAAAAAGGCAGCTCACAAAAGAGAAAAGACAAATATCCAATGAGCATATAAAAAGATATTCAGATTTCACTATGAATTTGAAGAAAGAAATGCTTATTTAAACTATACTATATTTCACCTATAATATTGGCAAATATCAGAATGACAGTATCCAGCGGTGGCAAGAACAGGGGAAAATGGATATTACCAGTAGCATAAATCAGGATAATCCTTTGTTGTGGCTGCTATTGGTTGTTAAGGCATTTAAATGAACAAACCAAGCAAGATGAAGGACATAATGCCACTGTCCTCATCACCCATATTTAACCTTTGCTTAAAAAAAAACCCACATCCGGGTGCCTGGGTGGCTCAGTTGGTTAAGCGACTGCCTTCGGCTCAGGTCATGATCCTGGAGTCCCGGGATCGAGTCCCGCATCGGGCTCCCTGCTCGGCAGGGAGTCTGCTTCTCCCTCTGCCCCTCCCCCTCTCATGCTCTATCTCATTCTCTCTCTCAAATAAATAAATAAAATCTTTAAAAAAAAAAAAAAACCCACATTGTCATGCATGGGTCTTGGCAATGACTCTTTAGATATGACACTAAAGCATAAGCAACGAAATCAAAAATAAACAAGTGATTTGTAGAGATGACTCTTCTCCAAAATTCAGCCTCCCTGCATGTTACACATCTCCACTTGGAGAGGCCCCCGGGAGTGAACTGCCAGTGGGCATGGCGGGAGCTCACTGGAAGATTCTGAGAATGGTGTGGAGAAACAGGAACCCCAACGCAGTGCTGGTGGGACTGGAGAATGGTACGGTCGCTTTGGAAAACAATCTGGCAGTTTCTCAAGTGATTAAACATGAAACTGCCATATGGCCCGGCAATTCCACCGCTAGGTATCTACCCAAGAGACACAAAAACACATGTTGACACACAGACTTGTATGTGAATGTTCAGAGCAGCGCCGTTCACAGCGGCCAAAGGGTGGAAACAACCCACATGGCCATTAACGGGTGAAGGGGTAAACAGAATGTGGTCAATCCAGACAACAGAACACGATTCAGCCATAAAGAGGAATGAAGTACTGATCCGTGGAGGGAGCTTGAAAACATTACTACGCTAAGTGAGAGAAGCTATCACAAAAGACCACATCCTCTATGATTCTATTCACAGGAGAGTCCAGGACAGGGAAGTCCACAGAGACAGAAAGTAGATTAGTGTTTTTTTTAGGGCTGGGTGAAGGGCAGAAAGCTAAGGGGCATGGGATGTCTTTTGGAGGTGACAAAAATGTCCTCAAATACACTACAGTGATGGTTGTGTGGATCTGTGAATATACTGGAAAGCCCTGAATTGCACATGGGTGAATTGTATGACCAGTGAATTATATCTCAATAAAGCTATTGCTTTGGGGGTTTTTTTCGTTTTTTTTTTTTTTAAAGAGATTCTAAGAATGGCCCAGAACTGTGTGGGCTGGTCGTGCAGATACAACGGCCAGGAAGCAAGTTGCTGACCCGAATGCTGGGTCCACGGAGGTTTGGGCCAATCCCTCCTCCACATGAATACACACCACAAACCACAAGACTTGCTCATGTTTGACTCTCAAATTTGATTTGACATAGTCTCCACTCCAAAGATAATACAAAAGTTAGATTCTTTGGACATTCAGTTAAAATAATAACAAGAAAAAAAAAGCAACTCTACACTCCATGAAAACATCATGTTATGATCTGTTATAGATTATTCCAATATTTGCATGAACTACCAATGGCTGAAATTGGTTTAACAAACTTATTTCTGGGAGGGGAGGTTGACTCACCTCGCAGCCGGCTGTGAAGGCGGCCAGCCTGGCAAGAGACTGCTTCCCAGAGCCTCCAACCCCGACCAGCAGGGCGTGGCCACGGTCCATCCGGATGATGCGATGCACACGGGTTAGGTGCTCCAGAGCATCATCAAAGAGAACTAAGTTCATTTTGGTGTTGCTTTCATTATACTCCTCAAGAATTTCCTGAATTAAAAAAAAAAATTGAAAAGGATCACTGGATTTTAAGAGACAGACTATTTCCTTTTGTCCAGGGGGAATTAAGAACAGAGGATTGGTTTTCTTTTCAATAATCTATAGTGGTTGAAATAATGAAATCATCTGGGTTTATGGGACTAAATCTAGTGTTGACAGCTAAGGTTTTGATCTGCTGGTTTGTGATCAGCCAGCAGTGAGCCAAAGCTCATTACAGGGCTCAAGTCATGAGTTAAAATGAAAATGAGTATCAGAGAGTCAGCTGAGTAGTTCCCAAACCTGGCTGTGCATTTGAACCCCGGGACCTTTCATGGGCTTGAAGAAGGGAAATTCAGAAGGGCGAGGCCAGGGGCCCGTGCATTTAACACATTCCTCAGGTCATTCCGTGCACCGCCGGACGTGGTGATCACCGGACTGGACACGAGCCTACATTCTGAACCTTGAGACAGCGTCATGGGTATTCTTCTCAGCTCTGCCTCCTGAGTACCCGTGCAGTGCTTGGTTCCCCTGAGAAGCGCTCCCAGGAAACGTGAGCGCATGGAGAAGATCACCCCCATCCACACCTGAAACAAAGCCTTGGCTGCCTCATAATCCTGGATGTCTTCATAAATGCGTGTTTCCTCTTCCTGCAAGGCCATCCGGAAGTCTCCAAACAGGATGGGATCCCGCATCACCACCTCCACATCATCGTTAAAATGTTCCATAACTAAGTCTCTTATGTGGTCTTGCACCTTTCGACAGAAAACCACTTAAGGACCCAGACTCAACAACATAGATGTGCTAAAACTTGTCAGAAAAAGAACATACGCTAAGATTATCTGAGGTAATTCCTTTTTTCCAGTTGCTACAAGGTACTTAATAACCCACCCTCCTTTATCTGTCAACTTCTGTTGTTAGTATATTTTTCTCCATTGGTGAACTATATAAAAAAAAATACATGGTGGGAGAGGGGGGTTACTACACTTGTTTATTTCACCCAGAGTTGAATTTGCTGGTCTATTTTGAGGTACTGACCAGTTGCTTGTCTGTTTCATTGATTAATCGGTCGTGGAAGACCCTCAGACACTCGTTTCTCCAGACTCTCACCATCTGGGTCACTGTCTGGAACCTACATGATGGAAGGGGCAAAATCAGTCTCGAAGTCATCTAGAGAGAGGTGCCACATGCCACTATTTTCAGATGGATACACAGGGCACAGAAAAGGACAACTTCTCTATAGTCCTTTTCTCCCCCTGGTCTCACATTAATGAAATTTAATGGAAACTAACAAATTAAGTGTAAAGACCATAAAATCACCATCTACAATTTATCCTCTGGTCAGGAAGAAAAAGAACATTATCTGTAAATGACATAAGTGACATAAAATGTATACCTGACCCGGCTCCTATTTGCTGGGATATATGGATTTAAAATCAGCATCAAGGCCACTGGCCGCTTAAGAACCAGCTCCATCTGGCCCCAGTTCCAGAATTTTCTCTGGTTTCTGACAAAGAGCCCTCACCCCCTGCTATATACCTGGAGCTGTCTTCTCCTGAACTATCATTCCAAACCCTTCAAGGGTACCTGAGAATAAGTTTGGGTACGTGGAAAGCCCTCAACTAACTCACTTTTCAAAATTTTGTGGACTCAACGTGAATCCACAAAATCGGACTATGCTTGCAAATCTGCATAAAGTATACATTAACATAAATACACAAGTCTAGCTTTAACAAGAAAATGTCTACACCCAGACTTAAATCCTTTCTGTCCCCTGTGCTTACTTCTCCCAAAGACACACATAATGTAACCAATTAGCAACTGCAAACAATTCAGTTGCCTGAGCAAAAGGCAATTTTAGAACTAGGAACAAATGATCAGTATAGCAGTCCCACTGAAGGGCTAAATCCACTTGTCCACGTGTCCACACATCTGCCTTTCTTGATTCCACCTGTCTTCAAGTCAAGGGCTTACAAGTCATCAGGCCTTAACCATGCATTTAACTCTTCTCTTCATTTAACAAACAAAAAGTGGATGAATAAGGGATACATTGATTCATCGAGTTCATTGACAAGTCCTCTGCCATAAAAAAGTAAGAAAAAGCATCATCATACCAATGGGCCACATGTTAGTGAGACAAAACAAACTCACCGCTCTGGATTCGTAAGGACAAAACCATTAAAAACTCTCGAGAGATCCCGAAGATTAAAGATGTAATGGAACTTAGATGGAGTGGGAGGCAGGTCCTGCACAATGGTTTTGTAAAGCGCCAATGTGCAGAAAGTCAGCTTGTCACTCACAGCCATGATGCTTTCATGAAACACCTAAAAAATGAAGTGTCTATCAATGGGATGAATGGATAAGCCAATGTGGTCTATCCATACAGCAGCATATTATTTGGCCATATCAAGGAGCAAAGTATTAACACATAAACTACCTCACGGATGAACCTTGAAAACATAAGGCTAATGAAAGAGGCCAGTCACAGAACACCACATAGTAAATGATTTCGTTTATATGAAATGTCCAGAAGAGGGAAATCCACAGAGACAGAATGCAGATTAGCAATTGCCAGGGGCTGAAGGATGAGATAGTGTGACTGCTTTTGGGGTGACAAAGATATTTTGGAATTAGATAGTGGTGATGGTTGTACAACATTGTGAATGTACTCAATACCAATAAACTGCATACTTTATTTTTAAATATTTTATTTATTTATTTGACAGAGAAAGACACACAGAGAGAGGGAACACAAGCAGGGGGAGTGGGAGAGGGAGAAGCAGGCTTCCTGCCGAGCAGGGAGCCCGATGTGGGGCTCGATCCCAAGACCCTGAGATCATGATCTGAGCCGAAGGCAGACGCTTAATGACTGAGCCACCCAGGCGCCCCAAACTGTGTACTTTAAAATGGTTTAAATAACTAATTCTACACCATGTGAATTTTACCATAATTTTTAAAGAGGAGATATGTAGGGGCACCTCCGTGGCTCAGTTGGTTGAGCATCTGACTCAATTTCGGCTCAGTTCATGATCTCAGGGTCGTGAAATCAAGCCCTGTGTCAGACTCTGCACTGAGCATGGAGCCTCCTTAAGATTCTCTCTCCCTCTGCCCCTCCCACCACCCCCCATTCTTCTCTCGCTCTCTTAAAAAAAAAAAGAAAAAAATTAAAAGGTCAAAGAAACTTATCATCTGATTTGCTTTGTTTCCCTAAATTTTCACATTAACTGGCAAGTCAACATGATGTGAAACCAAAACCCAAAGCAGCCTTTGGTTTGCATTTGACTAGTGCAGACCTCCCAGTTTTGAAAGTGAATAGTTTAAGGTAAGGCGTGAACATGGCAGGTGCCCCCAGTTCCTACCGATCACACCTCACCATTCCATGCCTTTATCTTTCCTGCCCCTGAAGACTTTGTGTGCACAGACCTCACTGTAGGAGGGAAATGCCAGGACCAAAAGGTCATCGTTTAAATGAATGGGTTCCATTTTGCAGGAGGTGGTGGCCAAGTTAAATCATCATACTGAGAGCAGTAACTAGTATCTAATGAGTATCTGCTATGTCCTAGACACTGTGCCGCACATTTCACGTGCATTTTTCTCCTTTCATGCTCCCAGAAACTCAGTGACGTGGATACCATCATTATCTCCTTTCCAGATGAGAACCAGGTCTAGGAGAGCTCAAGGAACGTGCCCAGGGAGCAGAATGGGGTCTGATTCCCGGTCCTGGTCCCCTAGTTGAGTCACTGCTGCAACTCGATGTGGCACATGCAGCTCAGGGCCACATCATTACTTCTGTGGACCCAAGACACTCTTGCCTTCTGGGCCTCTTCCACCATAAAAATATATTACTTTATTTTTTACGACTGTACTGGTATAAAGATGAATATAATCCAGGCTAGACTATATTCATTTTTTTCTTCTGGTTTTGAAAGGAATCAGAACATTTTCATGGACCCCCCCAAAAGGACCGTGGGCCTCGTGCCTTCTGTGCCTAATGCCTAAGTTGACTTCTCCCCAACACAAGGCCCTCTAGTTTAGACAGCTAACTAAAAGCAAGTTACCGAGGTGTGGCCTTTCAGGATGGAGGAATAAATTAAATGCAAAGACTCCTCTGAAGGAAATGGTACATTGAAGACATTGAACAGTGAAATAAATCTCGGATCAACTTCATTGCGGCCTCCTCCAGCTTTTCCCATCGCAGCAATAAAGCCAAGGTCCCGAATGCTTTTACAGTTCAGCTCCTTCCCACGGTCATATAAGTAGCCTCTTTCCAACAGCAGCTTCAGCAAGGCGACTGGCTGTTGTGTGCCATATTCATCCACCTTGATTTAGTTTTTAAAGAAAAGAGATAACAGTAGTACCGTAAAAGAGAACTCAGGGATGCCTTTGCTGACCATCTGAACTAATTCTTGTCTCTTCTCTTACTCTCTGAGCACCGTGGTTTTCGTTCCACAGGGCTTCTCAAGGTTTGCGGCTATATATTCATTTGTAATTTTTTAAAATCCATCTCATAAGCTCCATGAGAGCAGGGACTACTTATGTTTTGTTCATCACTGCTCAGCACCAGACCCATAAGAGGTGCTCAATAAATATATGTTAACTGGATGTATGCATGGATGGATAAAAAGGTGTATGGGTGTGTGCATGGATAGATGAACAGGTGCATGAACAGATGGATGAGTGTGTGGATAGATGAATGGATAGATAAATGGAAGGATGGATGGTTGGATGGATGGATGGATGGATCCTGGCTCTGCACACAGTCTATGTGGAAGATAGATTTTCAGAGGAAAAAAACATGCTGCAGGAATTACATAAACTTAAATTTCAGTACTAAGATAGATTCACACCACTCAGGCTCTGGCCCCAGAAACACTCTCCTCATGCATGCTGAAGTTTCTCTTCCTTGGTAAATCCAGAGGAATCCTTGGGAAGTGTCTGCCGTATGCTTCCCAAGTATGTGGGACTGAGAACAATATTATCATCTAAGCACATTGGAAATCACTTACTCAACCACATGCTGTAAAGAGTTTGGAGGCTGCCTGCTGCTTACTTTACTCCTTTAAGAAAGCAAGGAAAGCCATCAGTAAGCAAAAGTCCCTCTGGGTAAGAAGAGCATTCCGGTAACATTGTCTCCTGAGCTGGCTCCCCATAACCAGCACCCTGCAGGTGTTACGAAGAATGAAGACACGTGTTCTCACGCTCCCAGACTCCATACACATACGCAACACAAACACAAGAACACAGCCTTGGCCACCGCTCCCTGCTCCACAACCTAAGGCTACCTTTGGCATATTCATGTCGTCCATGAACACCAGGAGGCGTTTTCCCATGGGTGGGCCATACGTGTCTTTGGTTCGTTTTTCCACATTTGCTTCCAAATTTCTTTGGATATCCATTGATGTGGTGCGGGAGGAGAAGTTGACAATTAACACAATCTGCAACAGAGAAGGATCATTCCAGAAGGTGGTCGTGTCTTCACAGTACCAGAGGGAAATGCTGGACCATGAGCTACCATCAATTTTGGAAATTCACTAGTATCTGAACTTTTTTATAACCCAACATGTGTCTGTCCTCCATTCTTTCCTTTTGGCAGGTGATACAGGGCAATAATGAGTGGCAGCACATGGGCCTTGGGCACAATGGGGACTGGGTAGGGGGGGATCTTAGTTCTGCCCAGTTCTGGCTAGGGGACATCCAAAGAGAGGTTCAACCTTTTAGAGCTTCGTTTTTCTCATCTGTAAGACGATTATAAAGCATCTGCTTGGACTACTTCATAGGGTGATTTAATCACAGGAAATGAAATCCACAGAGGTGTTTGCAATATGACAAAGTAGTATTCAACCATAAGTGACTAGCGTGCCTGCTGCATCTTAATAAATAGGTCTGAGAGAGCATCTTTGGAACTAGCTGCTGAGAGAAAGGTGAGGGAGGCCCCCGGATCCCTGTGTGGAGTGCACATCCTCACACACGGGACGTACCCAGGCCTCTCACTGTGCTTCTTAGAGCAGTGAGAGTTCATTGGTCAGTGGTTCTCAGACTTAATTATGCCCCGGGTCACCTGGAGGGCTTGGTGCGACGCAGCCCCAAGGGCCCCATCCTCAGAGTTTCCAATTCAATAGGTCTAGGACAGTGCAAGCAAGTTTTCAGGCAATACTCCTGGCCGAGGGACCACCCTTTGAGAACCACTGCTGTAGATCACCCTGCCCTCTAAGGGGCCCACAGGGGCAGGTGCACAGGAGCTGAACGTGGCAAAGGCGAATGTGCATCTCGTTATAATGAATGTGATCAGATGTGCCTGTTGGGCCGAGAAGCATTGGCTGCTGAATCCCAGGGGAAAGGGCATCGTGGTGGGGGTTTCTGAATGTCACTATTGTTTGCCTGACTCCACAAACGTGCAGGTCCCTCGGGCTGGAAACCTCCCGCCTGTGCCCTCCACAATGACATCCTGAGAGCTAAGTAAACCATGTTTTCATGCGCCGGTGTGTGAGTGGGCTTGAGCACTCACAGGCAGGTTGGCCCAGTCCTGCCCACATCACACGACGCCCATCGCACAAAGCCCGGCTGCCCACTCCCTGCCCCAGAGGGCCCTCTGGTTTCCTGGGAACAAGCCTAAGTAAGAGAGTCAGGGAGGAAAGCTGAAGGAAACTTTGCTCCCCTTGGAGGTTCCAGAAGGAGGTTCCAGAAATGATGAGTGAATATTAACAAAAACCTGAGTCAGAGTGGATCTGGGGCAAGTACATATGAGCTGGATATCCTGAAACTCACAAGCAGCTCCTTGGAGGAGAGAGAGTCTTTCCTCAGTTATTAAAACACTAAATAAAAATTGTTTAAAGCCAGGGCAGTTGAAATGATGAGCAGGCAGCCCACGTAGGGCAACTCTAAGTCTAGAAAGGAGAACTACCCTCCTTGTTCCTAACATTTGGTGGTGCCCTGGCACATTCTGCACTCTCGTGTTTCAGGGGTTCTCCCCCACTGACTATGAGTCCCTCCAGATCTGACTGCAAGTTGGCTGTTGCCTGCCCCCGTGGCACGGACACGGTCAGACCCTCCCACGTATAACACAGGGCTGGAGGAAGGCAAAAACCACAAAATGGTGATGAGTAATGCGACGGCCAGCCTCTAAGATGACCCCCACTCATCCTCACCTCCAGGTATTCACCTGCGTAGGCCCCTCCCACACTCTATCAAGGTGATTCACCGTGATCTCTGTGTGACCCACAGAAGGTGGCAGAAGTGAAGGTAGGTGATTTCCTAGGTCATCAAAGGCAGTGCAGTATCTGATTTGCCATCCGTCTTGGACACTGGCTCTGGCAGAAGCCAGCGGCCCCATCAAGAGGCCATCCAGCAGCCCTTGGAAAGGTCTACACAGTGGGGAAACTGAGGCCTGCCATCTTGGAAGAGGGCCCTCCGGCCCCCGTCAGGCCTTCACATGACTACAGCCTCAGCCAACGGCTGGCCAGTGATCTCAGCAGAGAGTCTGAGCTCAAACCACCCAGCGGAGCCACTCCGAGATTCCTGACCCACAGAAACGGTGAGATACAGAGCGTCGGTTGCACTTGCTACACGTTGGGGTTGTTTGTTACGCAGCCGTAGGTAACAAATGAGTACAATGACTTACATTGATCTCTTCATTCAGATTTTTGAGGAAGTTCTGGGTAGTGGCTGTCTTGGAGGTGCCAGATTCACCGACCAAAATAACAGGCTGCTTGATCTTGACCATCTGTTCCAGCATCCACGTCATGCGTGTTGTATCCACTGTATGAACTGAGGAACATGTTAGGCATGGGAGCATCCCGGAAACGCCAGCGGATGGGCAGGTGGCAACACAGAACTCCACGGAATCCCAAACAACCCACAAAAAGCATCAGCGAAAACCCAAGATGTGACCTTGAAAACGCAGGGGTGGGTGCTATCTGCTTAGGAGAATCTCCTTACCCCAACCATTTATCTTTAATAGCTTTACGGAGATATAACCTACACACCATGAAATCCACCCACGTCAAGGGTCTAGTTTGGTGAGTTGGACACATTCCTATCACTGCCACAGCCATATTTAGAATACCCAAATGGGTTTTTGATATCCAGTTCTGCTGGATATCAGGATATTAAAAACTCAGCGTCTCCGTGGCTTACATCAGTCACCTCTCTGCAGGGCCTGGTTTCCTGACCAACGACTTGCTCCGAAGATGAAGCCGGGTCTGGCTCAGTCCTACCCACTGGTCGTTTTTAATCCTGACCGGCTCCTGAGGAACTGGGTACGTCTCCCTCTATCAGCCACTATTACCTAAATAGCCAGAGGGGCGCATTCAAAATACAGCTCGACACAGAAACGTCCACGGCACGCAACCCCGAGGTTGCACGCTGCAACCTCGCTCGTTCCTCTTTCTCTCGTCCTTCATTCCTTCCGGGGCCAGCCCGCACACTGAGTGGGCCTTGGGAGGGCCACAGAGGCCACCGGACCCGTGCTCCTGCCTCACGGAACGAGAGCCCCACACGGTTAAACCAAGAACGGGGTTTGCTTCTCACTTACCCAGGATGTCGATGAATTTCCTCTTGGGGCTGTGCACATAGTCAGGAACTAATTGATTCCACGGTATCCATTTCTTCCGCGTGGAATCAAAATGAAAGTCATACAAGGTTGGAAGGTGACCTGCGGTAAACAGTAGCCTGATTTCACTTCAGTCCTAGACCTGGAACTTCAGAATCAGCTTTGGCACATGCTAGAGTTGAGCTAATGCTCCCTGTTCCCTGGACGGCAACTTAACTGAGTATCCCAATGAACGTTCCCGTCCACTGGGCGGAGAGCCGCTGAGTCCCTTCCCTGAGAACACGAGAGAGAGGCGGACAGGCCCGGTCCCTAGGCTGCCAGGTGTTGGTGGGCCCGCGGTGGGTGGTGCTATGTTCTGCTACAGGGCAAGCCCAGGTGCACGGGCACCGCGTGAGGGCGTCTAACCAGGAAGGGGCAGCACCGGGTGCCACAGGGAGCATGGGACGCCCCGGGCCTCCCCAGAGCACAAACCTCTTTGTACCTGAACACCACTCACAGGGTGCTCCGCAAACTCAGCTCTAAGGAAATCTCCCTCGGGCACCTCCTCCCAGACAGACTTCTGGGGACCCCGTAGGCCCCAGCAATGCCAACTCTTACAGCTAGCACTGGGGGAACCTTTCCCAAAGGAAATGCCATCCAATCTGAGACCTGAAAGGTGGGCAGTCCTGAGCTGAGAGCCCTGGGGGCCACCGGGAGGCTCTGTCAGAGGGAGAAGAGAGCATGGCTGGTGGCTGGAGGAACAGAAAGGAGTGAGTGGGTAGTGCAAGAGGGAGCAGGCGAAGTCAAGCTAGAAGGGCCGCAGGGCTGTTGCATGAAGAACCCGGTTGACCATTCCACATGCTGGTTCTCCACCCTGTGGGTCCTGGGGAGCCACTGACATTAGCCTCTTGGGGGAGACGTGGTCAGATCTGCATATGCAATGACCAGTAGGACTGTAGAGGAAAACACATCTGGAGGAGGTAAGGAGAGACTGGGAGATGTGTTTATGAGGCCCCTGCCTTGCCCGGGGCACAGGTGACAGGAGCTCACGAGAGATGGCAGGGGTGGGGGTGACAGACAGAAATGACAGGTTGTGGGGGAAAAAGTATCAAGGTCACCAGTGTGCAAGGCAGGCAGACAGGTGATTGTAGATGATGATAGATTTCAACAGAACTGAGCTAGGGAACCAGGAGAAGGCACAGAAGGGAAGGAGACTGGCAGTCAGAAGATGTGGGCACATGGCCAGCACTCCGTGAGGACATGAAGCACAAAAGGAGGCTGGAGGACTGAACCCCAATGTGAGGAAGGGGCGGAGGAAGGAGACGGGCAGGAGTGGCCCGCAGGGCAGAGGAAGAACATTTCAAGAGGGCAGGGCGTGGTCAGCCGCACTGGACGCTGGGGCAAGGTCAGGACAGCGAGGGCAAGAAGGCCCATGGGCTCTGGCAGAGAGGGCAGGGGGGATGCTTGCTGGAAGCACATTTCAGCTGTGGGGCGAGGAGGTGGTGGCTGTGGGTTGAGAAGCGAGAGGGATGAGAGGACAGAGCTTGCAGCCAGCCTTTGAAGGATGCATGGCCTTAAAAGGAAACAGGCAGAGAGACGTCTCTAGAAGGAGACAGGATTAGGAAGGTGTCACCTGAGCAGGTCCAGGAGTGGCTGGGATGGGGTCAGTAGGGGAGAGACGGGAGAGATAGCTCAAGAGGAGCCCAGCGAGGAAGCGGGCCCCTGAGCGGCAGGAGGGCAAGCCCCAAAGTGCAGGGCAGCCTCTGTGGCCGGGGCCACCTCCTCCCTGAGCAGGGAGATGGGGAGCGGAACAAGTCTGGGGGAATCTGATGCCTTCCATTTTTCCTGTGGAAGCAAGAACGATCTTCTGCAGAGCGAGGGGAGAGGGTCAGGTGGTCTGGGGGGAAGAAAGGGAGGCTACCCGTGAGGACGGGAGAGTTCAAGGCCGAGACTCCATTTACGGAGGCAGCAGTCTGAATTCGTGGTTTTCTGTGTCACTCAGCCCTGGAGAAGCACATAAGACAGATTCAGGGCTCCTCACGGGGATTTCAGAAAGGACAACAGGGCAAGGGGGCCAGGGGTTGGGACAAGAGAGGGTAATAGACCAACAGTGAAGGACGCGAAGAGAAAAGCAAGGAGCACAGGGTTGGGCTAGAGAGGGGACAAGAAGAGAGGTGGGTGGCAGTCCCCGCGAGGCCCAGATGGACAGGTATGGCTGGAGTCACGGAGGCCAATATACATAGACGATGCAGACACAGTGCCGGGTGTTTTGAGCTAGCATGAATGAGGTCAGGGGACCCATTGCTGGGGTTGAGGGCAGAAGGCATCTGGAAATGAGGTGTCCACAGGGCCACTCAGGTCCCCAAAACGAGAGCACACTAGGGCCCCCGAGTGAGGGGCTTGCTGATGACTGCCACACGAAGCCCACGTGGCATGCAGAGTTGGGAAGCACTCACCCAAAGGAGGCTTGCCGAGCTGGGAAAGTCTGAGCAAACTGCCACCCAAGAGGGCGGGGACTTGAAAAACATCTTTAATTTGCTCAGTGGTCTCCATTAGAAAGACCTGAGACCATTTTACTCTATGCGTTCAAAAGAACACCCGAGGTAATGAGGATAGACTACGACTTGGAAAGATGTCTACGGGCCAAGTCATATTCAAATATCATCAAGAAACAGACAAAGACGGATCCTAGTGTTATGTATAGTTCTTGAAAAAGGCATGCTTTCACCAAATATAGTTCTTGGAGCATGCGCATTTTTTCACAAACCTAAAACTTTAATATGAGGATCTCCTAGGAATGACCTACCGATCCTCACTTGATCACCTTCTGTTCAAATACTTGGGAAGACAGCAGCTGAATTAAGTCGTGGAAATTTAGAGAGGCGGTTTAAAAAAAAAAAAAGGTAAGTCCAAAGGAGAAGAAACTCAAAGTCAGGCGAAGTGTGACAAATTTTAAAAACTTAAACAAAGGGAAGGCAGCAAGTGCCTAGCCTCAGAGGAAAAAAGTTTAGTCAACATGAAAAGCCACCGGGGCTCCAGCTCATGCATCGGAACTTCTGAGGATACACCAGGGGCTCTGACCATTGCATGTTTGTCCACAGAAGCAAACGAGCTGCAAAACCCATACAGGCAAACACGTGGAAAAGCAAGGTCACTTCCTCTAAAAACCTCCCCAAAAGCATTCTGAGCAGGAAAACAGGTTGCATTCAGTTCTTACTTGGCAATTCCCCGGGATTGGCCCATTCTCCTTCCGTATCGGCAGAAGGCAAAGAAGCAAGTCGTTTAATACATTCATCAAATTTAATCCTTCCATCCTCGAGCAGAGAAGCGCCCAGAGAACAGTACAGAGCCTCTAAGAAATAGCACTCCAGAAGGTCGGGGTCCTCTATTTCTCCTTCTAGTAGTGCATCCAACATCTTGGTTAACTGGGTTACCTAGTGCACAGGAAAATCCCCGATCAGCCCATATATTGTACTCCCCCCACCCCAGGGTCAGTTCTGGTCCTAAATCCTGGGATCCCAGGTCCCAGAGTGATGGGAACTTATGACCCACCATATTGGTTCAATCAGATGGAGCCTGGCATCTTGTCCTGCACAGGGTCCCTGAAGGAAGAGCTGTGTCTTCCTTGTCAGTAACCTGCAATGTTACAGTTCACCCCCCTAGCATCTCTGCTTCCCCTGGACTGTGGGTCCACCTTTAGGGAAGAATTTCTCTTTGCTAACAGAGATAGTTTCTTACCATATTTAGGTCTGTCTGAGGGACTATTGTCTTCAGCTTCTCGCCTTGTCTTCCATCCACTATCCCTTCTACTATCACATCGATGAGATAGGGCACGTATTTCTCAAAGAGACTCTCTAAATTGCCCTGCTCTACCTATAAAAGAGCAGAATTCCAATGCATTTTCAAGGATTCCTTTATTTAAATGGAAGCTAGTGGAAAGCTTATCTTGGCAAAAGAGGGATGAGAAAGGTCTTCTGATGAATGATAAATTTGACAGGTGAGTAAACTCTGGTAATAGTGCCTTATATTTGTAGAGATTTGTCCCCTATAGTGCACTTTCATCGTGAAGCATTTCATTTCACTGCCATAGAGTCTACCCCACCACCGGGGAGGGAGGGAGGATAGCAGATCCCATTTGACAGCAATGGGGCTGATTATCTTTGAATTCAAGTTACATGGCCATAGTCATCTTGCAGAGAGTGCAAAGCAACAGAAGGCCCCTCTCCCTATCAAGGCATTGAGGACCACCAGAGATTGCATGGGCCATTAGACAGCCCTCTCTCCCTTACAGCAATGCCTCCCATGGTCCTATCATGCTCCCCTTGGTCTTCTCTTCTGTGGGATAATTATGTCCTGGTTTCCAATTCACCATCAGCCTAATGGTCCTTCTAGTGATACTTTGAGAATATGGTCATGGTGTCCTGGGTGTGGTCACATCTTCACATGTGTGTGGGCCTCACAACCTTCACATGACTGTCACACCTATCTCTGCACTTTTTTTTTTTTTAAGATTTTTTTTTATTTATCTGAGAGAGAAAGAACAAGAGCACAAGCAGGGGGAGGGACAGAGGGAGAAAGAGACTCCCCACTGAGCAGGGAGCCTGATGTGAGGCTCGATCCCAGGACCCTGGGATCATGACCTGAGCCAAAGGCAGACGCTTGACTGAGCCACCCAGGCTCCCACTCTGCACTTTTTAATGAAGCCTTTTGTACAATGATACAGGTTTTAGCAGTCACGTGACACATGACAGAGTTTGAAGTTAACTAAAACCATCAGAACTCAATTACATGACAAGCTAGGTCCTTCACATACAACATTCATCCAATTAAGTAAAAGCTGGGCCCAGCCCCTCTAGAGACAAGTCTCTTAATAGCTGGGCCTGGCTGGACCAGGATTTGCCAACTACAACCCGCAAGCCAAATCTGGCCCACCACCTGTTTATGTAAATAAAGTTTTATTGGTACATAGATATGCCCATTCACCTACAGTGGCTGCTTTCAGGCCACAATGGCATAGTTCAGTAGTTGCAAAAGAAACCATATGGCCCACAGACCTTAAAATATTTATTCTCTATCCCTTTACGGAAAAAATTATCAGCCCCTGATCTATATTATCAAAATCATTACCTATCCCATCAGTTATGGAATTATCTGGAAATCTCCTAAGTGTATCTTCCATGTTTTCATCCAATTTATTAATAACACTAAGTGCTTAAGATCATAAACAGATCAAGGTCAAGGTCATGGCTTTAACTACAAACATCCCTCTGGATTATGTTTATCCAACTAACCACTAGTACTAATAACTTTTAAGTTCATTTTAGAAATAATTTCCACCTTGTTTTGTATTTCATTAACCCATTTTTTCCAGAATGGTTGATATTTCAAGTTTTTAGGATCCACATAAACCATTCCACATCGAGACACAGTTGCAGGAGAGGCATACTGTAAATCTCCAACCTGGAGAAATAAAGAAAACCAGTCATGTCTACAGCTATAAACAACTAGACTGCATGTTTAAAAGCCTTTGCTTTATGTAAAGTTTTTTCAACTGCATAAAACCCATGTCATACCCAGATTAACACAGCTTTCATGAGGCTTCTAACTGAACACTTAAGTTTATCATGGGAAGATTATTACATTCTGATGTAGCACCTTTTTAAGTTTTCTTTAACTATAAATTAACGTGAAAATTAATATACTTTAGACTACCTGACAAAAATAGAAAACTATAGAGGAGAAAATAAGTTATCCAAAATCCCAACACCAAGAAACAAACATTGTTTTGGAGTATTTTCCTCTCAGTCTTTTTTCTTCACTTTTTTAAAACATAGTTGAGATTGGGTAGTATAAAACTTAATATGTATGCACCTAAACTATAAATATAACACACTTATCTCTCTGAAAAAACACAGTTCAGTCAACCAATAAGAATGATATGCACAAATATTCATGCATCGACAAATTTTGCAGGCCAAGTTAAAAACAGCATTGACACTAAGCCAAAGTGAAAGCAAGTCTCAGGGCCACCACTGTGAAACAGGTTCAAAAGATAAGATAAAAAGTTTGAAAATTTCAAACAAATGAAGAAAAGGTAAAGGCAAATAGTGTGAGAGAAAAAAGAAGGCAACTACAAACTCCAGATTTTAAAAAAAGACTCTAAAAGAAAGTAAAAATAACAGTATACTAGTTGGCTCTACAGTAAATATTTCCATATACATAATAATGCAAATACTGTTTACTGATTTAACTGATTTAGCAATATAGTATTCTGAGGAGGGGAGTAAGCTAGTGGCATGAGAGATGAACTCTCACTTTCATAGCAGTCATAGCATAGACTGGAAGGAAGGAACAGCATGCTAAGTGTGTTATTTACTGAAACTAGGATAATGATCAGAAGTAATGCAAGAGTGAAAAGTAGTTACTTCTGGGATTCAATAAAGAGGGATAAGAGGAGTAGGGGGAGTACTGAGTTGTACTCATCATAAAAACTCTTCTGCATTGTTTGGGTTTTCTTTAGTCATCTATATTTACTACCAATTTAATGAACATTTAAATTTTTAATTAAAAGACATATTAAAAATTATTTTTCATCACTACTTGCCTCAAAGAGCAGAGCACAGTGTGCTTGAAGCCGAATGCGCTCACCATTGGCCAACGTCAACAGTTTGTTGTCATCCATCACAGAATTCATGTTTTCCACCCACAGAGCATCTACATCACCATCAAATAAAATATACCTGTAGCAAAGAAAAGTAAGCCAAGCTTTGGAAGAGGCATACTGTAAATCTCCAACCTGGAGAAATAAAGAAAACCAGTCATGTCTACAGCTATAAACAACTAGACTGCATGTTTAAAAGCCTTTGCTTTATGTAAAGTTCATGAACCTCCCCATTCATGCTGATGTCTTTTTCCTGGAGTTTTGTCCCAGGACCTGTGACAGAGCACCCAACTTGGTCCAGAGCTTTGATGCATAAAATCAAATGGAAAAACAACAACAACAACATAAAAATTGAGTCCAGGCCCCTGTGTGGCTTGTTCAGTTGAGCGTCCAACTTTTGGGTTCTGCTCAGGTCATGATCTCATGGGTCATGGGCTCAGGTCCCACTTCGGGCTCGGTGCTCAGCAGGGACTATGCTTGGAGATTCTCTCCCTCTGCCCCTCCACTCGTGCACTCTCTCTCCCTCAAATAAATAATCTTACAAAAACTGTTTGAGTCAGTCAGCAACATTGAATTGAGAAATTAAGAATTAAGAAACTTCACACAAAAATCTGGATGTCTTGCTTCTCTTGCAGACTGGAGGGCTGACAACACAGACCTGCATTCTGGCATAGGAACAATCTGCAGAAGCTCAGTAGCAGCTGTCCATGGAGACAGACAGTACCACGATCTCATTTTTTTCTTGAAACTGAGACTGAATAGCAATGGCTATTTATCACTGGTTTTTACACCAAGTTTTCTCATGGTAAGGTTAAGAGAAAAGGGAAATATTTTATATACCCATGTGCAATGGGTTGAATGGTGGCCCCCAAAAGATATGTCCATCCAGAACTTGTGATGAGACCTTATTTGGGGGGACAGGGGGGTCTTTGCTGATGTAATTAAAGATCTCAAGATGACAGCATCTTAGATTATCCAGGTGGGGCCTTCTCCAATGACAAGTACCCTTACAGAGGGGAGAGTATCCTCACAGTCAAGGAGACAGAGATAACACATAGAGAACTAAGATCCCACCCGGTACTTTGTGAACAGGGCCCTCAACATCTGACTCTAGGTCTGTGGGCATCCATGCATGAAACTGCAATACCGTACATTGTCTTTTTTACCCGTAACATTTAGATAATTAACATGAACTAACCCAGGCTCTCTCCTACTCACAAAGGTACTCACTTTCGCTCCTTCTTATCTGTTGGCCTGTTGATCTCCCTGAAGATGTTTGACAGCACTCCATCTGTCCAGTCTCGGGTAGTGGGGTCCAGGATGCCATAGAGCTCTATGACACTCATGGCTTTGGGATTCAGGATGTACAACTTTGTCATCAGCCCAAGCCTAAATCAAAGGAGAGGCTTCAGCTGTGGTCCAGGTGGCCTAAACGCATTAGGAAAACAGTCTGGGCCACCTGTGTGGGGATTTGATGTTTTAGATCCAATCCAGAATTAAAATGCAATCCACACATCTGAAACTAATGATGTACTACTATATGTTGGCTAATCGAATTTAAGTAAAATAAAACACAACACAACCCACACAAACTCTCCGCTGGGCTTCCCACTTACTGTTAATGGCTTACACTAAATGCAAGGGAACCATGTTTCACCGAAAATGTGGCCCCAACACAAGTAAGGTCTGAACTAAAAACACAGCTTTGCCTTTTGAGGGCATCGAGAGGCTAAGTTATATGTTCATGCCTATGACAATTTATGTAAATATTTCTTAATTAGCTTATAGGAGATAATAGTCATCCAGGACAACATAACACACCCTTGGACTACTAATGTTCAATCCCTCATATTTACAGGATATCTGCTCTGTGTTGCTGACTTTATAAATCGTGTAGACAGGGCATTTGCCACCATAATGCCTATAAATTCCTGTAACATTATGGGATTAATTCATCTACAGAAAACCAGACTACACACAAACAGTAGTTCATAATTAACTAAATAAGTAAATAAAAATAATGGTGACATGTAAATACACACATGTAAATGAAGTTCTATCAATTACCTATGATGAATTAATTAAAGAATAAAAGGCAGGGGTACCTGGATGGCTCAGGTCATGATCTCAGGGTTAAGCATCTGCCTTTGGCTCAGGTCATGATCTCAGGGTCCTGGGATCGAGCCCACATCAGGCTCCCTGCTTAGCAGGGAGCCTGCTTCTCCCTCTGCCTCTGTCTCTCGTGAATAAGTAAAATATTAAAAAAAAGAATAAAAGGCAGGATGGCTATGGCACACCCATTTAAAATCAGTAAGCCACTGTCCACTGGTTTTCTCATAAGAAACGTAAGAAGAAATAAGAAAAAAAAAAAATGACACTTACTTATTAGCTTTATAGACTATCTAGAAATGTTAGTCACAAAGATTATAAGGCTTGATTTAGATTTTTGCTGGAATATTAGCATGAAGTCTTTGTGGAAGCTAGTTCTTGCTTAAGAGAAAAGTGAGAAGTCAGAAGAACCAACTCAGTATAAGGATAGGCACTACATTCACTACAGGTCTTCAGAATATTCTGTATTAGGAGTGTGAGGTCCCTTTCCCTTGGACCAGCAATGCTCCCACTGGGCTGGCGATAAGGCCTTTGGAGAGAGGACACTCTGTTTTTGGCCACTCTGATACCATAATAGTATTGCATAATGGTGAGTGTCCTGATTTACTTGGAAAGAGCAACCTGAACACCAGGAAAATACAACTTAAGTTAATTTTCAAAATATCCTTATAAGGCTGTTTGTGAAACACTCCTCTCACAGATAAACCCAGTCATAGTCTGATGCACGAAAGGGTCACTGTTTTGCCTTCTAAACTAGCAAATCAGCAATGAAACAAGTAGAGACGCTCTGAGTCTAACATGGTGTTTAGGACACTGATGTGTTCAGATTTCAGTACTCAGGACTGAATATTGACCCTGTGTAATGGGTGCCCCTCTTCTCTCTTTTTGTATTGTATGCAATTCTGAAGATGATTGGGTCATGAAAGTAATTGGTGGCCATACGTCCAATGCATTAAAAATGTTTTGTGTTCCTTTCTAACTGGATTACACCTGGATTAAAAATGTCTTCTTTTGGTAGCTATATGTAGTTTCAAACATGAATGAACTTTTTGCTTTTGTAATTTTAAAAAAATGCAGTGTTTGCAGCACCTGGGTGGCTCAGTCAGTTAAGCATCTGACTTGATTTCAGTTCAGGTCATGATCTCAGAGTCGTGAGATCGAGCCCCACATCAGGGTCCACGCTCAGCACGAGTCTGCTTGAGATTCCGTCCCCCCCTCCCCCAACTCTCTAAATACATTGAATAAATAAATAAATAAAAAAATTTTTAAAAGGCAGTGTTTTATGACAAATTTTACCTCCCAGGAATTGAGAAAGCAAAGTGGGGTTAGGTGATACCACTACCATCCTGACCGGGACACCACCCTGGCAACCAGGCCCTCCCCTCGGGGTCATACTCACTTGGTCTGGGCCTGACACAGAGCATTAATGACCACGGACTTGCCCCCTCCGGTGGGCCCCACCACCATGGTCGTGTGGCGGGTTAACATGGTCTCGAACATCTGAACCACTTTATCCACCTGTGGGGCAACCATTGGCAGGAGTAAACACATCTTTTTTTTTTTTTTTTAAACAGCTTTGTTGAGTTATAAATCACATACCACACAATTCACCCATTTAAGTGTGCAGTTCATTGGGTCTTAGTATGTGCAGCATTACCACATTCAATTTTAGAACATTTTCATCACCCCCAAAACTCTGCATTCACTCATCCCCACCCCCCAGCTGCTGACACTGCTCCCACGGTATATGCAGGCCTTCGTGTCTGGCTACTCTCACTTCGCATGTTCTCACGGTCCATCCACGTTGCGGCGTGGGTCAGGACTGACTTCTTCTTTGTGGCTGGGTACTATTCCACTGTGTGGATAGATTGCATCCACAATAAACCTACCCACAGTGGATAGGTTTATTCATCCATGGGTGAACATCTGCATTGTTTCTATTTCTGGGCTCTTACGAATAATGGTGCTACGAACATTTGTGTGAAAGTTCTTACGTGGACCTATGTTTTCATTTCCCCTGGGTAGGTACACAGGAGTGGGATTCTGGGGCATATGGTAACTCTACCGTTAACGTATTGGGACTCTGCTAGACTATTTTTCCATAGCTGCTACGCCATTTCACATTCCCTTCCTAAACAACCACATCCAGAAGAAAACATCAGGGTCAGGAAAGGTGCAGAGAGCTCTCTCATCTGTGGCTGGTACCTGCTGCCGCAGCCCGAGGCTTCTGGGGAGCCTGACGCCCTGAGACAGCCTGACCAGAGGCGGCCACTCTGGTCCTGCAGCCTTAGGCATTTACACCCTCAGCAGAACACTCCGGCAATAATTTATGGCTTACTGACAACATATACAACCTTACAGACTTCAGACGATCAAAATCTTATCAGTAACATCTAATTTAATTTTTCTTGTAAGTGTGACTCTGGAAAAAAGAAAAAGTTTGGGGTGGGGAGAGAACACGAGATGGTGGGACCCCAAAACGAAATACTTATCACATTATACCAAAAACACCTGGAGGGTGGTAGGTACATACCGTGGAATAGGACTCAGCCTCAAAAAGAAAGGTGATTCTGATATCTGCCACACTATGGATGAGGCATGAGAACATGCTGAGTGAAATAAGCCAGTCACGAAAGGATGCATGCCGCAAGATGCCACTTACATGAGGTCCCCAGAGGACTCAGATTCATGGAGACAGAAAGGGTGGGTGCCAGGGACTAGGGAGGGGGATGCGGAGTTGTTGGTTAATGGGGACAGAGTGTCAGTTTTGCAGGATGGAGAAGTTGTGGAGATCTGTTTCACAGCAATATGAATATACTTAACACTGCTAAACTGTATGAAAAATGGGTAAGATGAAAATTTTCGTTATGGGTACTTCACCACAAAAAAAAAAGAGAGAGAGAGAGAGAAATGCTTAAGATGGTAAATGTTAGGTGTGTTTTACCACATCTAATTTTTTTCAAATGGAAAGGACCCAGATGCCGCCTGTGGACTCATTTGCACACCAACTTACCTGGACAGGTAGGACAATGTAGCCACTCTCCTCCAGCACCCGCTCCACGGCATCGTTAAAATCGGGGTAGCGGACGCGCGGGCAGTCTAGTCCAGGAAACAGGTCAGAAATCAAACCAAGGAAAAGAGGGACGTCCTCAAATACGAACTTGGGCAGATTCATGTCTCGAAGGGCCCTCATCAGCACCACATCCTGGATGGAACGGAAGAGACGTCCTCAAAGATATTTCCGAAAGACCCAGGGACTAGTCTAGAAATCCACTTATGAAATATAAAATGAAACTGTATATAAAATATAAGACCTACAGCACTGCAAGTGTAGTCGCTGGAGAAACATGGGAGCCTGCTGCCCACAAAACAGCCATGGCTGATGTCTGCTTTAGAGGAAGTCTCATGCTTTTATTGCAAAGCAGAAAAAACACCGCAAACTTATGCTCATGTCTTCCTGAGAACGGGGTTTGTCCCCACCCCTCCACCCCACCTTCCTGCAGACACTTTGGTGCTGTGAAGACCTTCAACTTGGCCTATGATAATTAGTCAAATTAGAAAAAATAATAATAAATTATAAGAGACTCAATTAAGGCCAGCAACCAAATGAAGTGACAGCGAAGACTAAAACTTTCCAGTGGGGACCATACTGTAGCCCATCTTCTCACCCCAGTGTTTGTTCGGTGCGGGAGAACTGGAGGAAGCCCCAGAGGACGCCCGCATGCGTGGCCCCCTACCTCTCTAAGGTCAGAAGAGCCTCTCTTCAGCTCTCCAGCCATTACCAACACGGACTTCAGGGCTCTCAGTCCAAAATCATAATGATGTTGCTTGGAGAGTTGCTCCCGGGCCAGCTTATAAAGGACGGTCATCTTTTTGGCCAGGGTCTTTTGTGATCAAAGACAATGAAAAGCAAAGAAAGAAAATGACCTGAAAGCAACAGAACACCATTCCACAAAGAAAATGGACATAAAGGTGTTCAGGTGGAGCACTGCCTCCTAGAGCAATACCTTAGGGTGGGGCCTTCGTTTTCAACGATGACAAATTAGGCACTAATTTCAGAGAATGCAGGTCTTACCAAACTTTGAGGACTGTCTTTGAAAGCTGAGGAAGATCTTCACTGGCTTAAAGAATAGAACCCGTCCAACTTTTTAAATCCTAGCAATCACACTCTGAAGATATGCTTCCTGTTTATTTGGACCTGAACATATTATTAAATCTCCTGGGGGCGCCTGGGTGGCTCAGTCGGTTAAGCATCTGCCTTCAGCTCAGGTCATGATCCTGGGGTCCTGGGACTGAGCCCCGCATCGGGCTCCCTGCTCAGTAGGGAGTCTGCTTCTCCCTTTCCCTCTGTCCCTCCCCTCAACTCCTGCTCACGCATGCTCTCTCTCTCTCTTGCTCTCAGTCTCTCTCAAATAAATAAATAAAATCTTTTTTATAAAAAAAAAGCTTCTCCTGTAACTCATTTTTCAAGACGAATCAGCCACTCATAGACTACTGATGTAGCCACTGATGCAGACGACTACCTCAAGTATTCAAAGCCTGCTGCTCCCTAAGGATGGCGTGGGGACTAAGAACCAGAGATCCCAACACTCCTGTTCAAAATCCGGACAACATGCGAGCAGTAAGAGCCTTTTTAAAAAAAATTACACAAAAGAAACCTCACAACCCTTTGTGTTGAAAATATTTGCTATTTTGCATATTTTCCAGAAGCTTCTGGGAAAATACAGGTGCATACTTTTTTATACATATTTTCTAAGATGATAAAGGAGATTGTGTGCATGTGTGTTTGTGTGCGTCTGCGTGTTTTAAAAGCCACCTATTCTCATGGCATGAGGCTAAGTGAAAGAAGCCCATCAAAGAGGGTTACATACGTATGATTCCATGCACAGAACATTCTCGAAGCGACCGACTGTCACGACAAAGAATGACAGGTGGTTGCCAGGAGTCAGCACGGGTGGAAGGTGTGTTACCAGGGGATGACAGGAGGGGCTTTTTTTGTGGTGATGGCCCAGCTCTGGATCGGGAGTGTGGAGGTGGTTATGCCACACACGCGACAAAATGTTCTAGAACTCTACATACATACCAGAGAGAGAGAGAGAGAGGATGTAAAGCCTGATGGAATCCGGGTAAAGGCTATACCTGAGCTAACAGCACTGTGCCCTCGTCACTTCCCCGGTTTTGACAACCTGCCTTAGGGGGTATAAGATGTCCTCACTGGGGGAGGGCCACGTGGAACTCTGCACTATTTTTGCCATTTTTTTTTTTAAGATTTTATTTATTTATTTGACAGAGAGAGACACAGCGAGAGAGGGAACACAAGCAGGGGGAGTGGGAGAGGGAGAAGCAGGCTCCCCGCCGAGCAGGGAGCCCGATGTGGGACTCGATCCCAGGACTCTGGGATCGTGACCTGAGCCGAAGGCAGACGCTTAACGACTGAGCCATCCAGGCGCCCCTATTTTTGCCACTTCTTGTGAGTCAAATTACTCAAAAATAAGACTTACAATTTTAAAAAGAGACCAGGAGGAGGAGAGAGGCAAAGCAAAAAAACAAACAAACAAACAAACAAAGCCACACAGAATGCAAACTTCCTAAGTGCCCCGTCTGAGAGTGGAGCCAGGCTCCTGGGATGGCCGGGCCGGGCGCTAACGAGGCCTCACCTTGGCCCAGAGGAAGCCCTCCGAGAAGAGCATGATCTCGCAGATCTGCTGCAGGTCAGGCGCGATCACCACCACGGGCCTGAAGAGGGCCTTCACCGACTCCGGCAGCTCCGTGCGGCCCGCGTAGCCCGGGTTCATGGTGATGAAGATGCCCATTCTCGAGTCCAGGGAGATCTCCTGCCCTTCAAACTGGAGGATGATAGGAAAGGAAGACGGTTACAAGGCCAGCAGGCCCACCACCGGGGAGAGGGGGCTGGGAGAGCCACGGGACCGTCTGTCTTCACAGGTATAAGGCAGAGGCCACCCTTTGACTCCCTTCCGTTTCCAGGCATTAAACATGGAGTCCTCGTGCTTATGACCTGAGTGTTCTAGGCGGCAAGCCTTGACCTCCCCCCAACCCTGATCCGAATCCAGGCTCTGCACACTTGAGAAGTGGCTGAAGCTGGGAAAGAGTGCAGTCTGGGGATGCCCCAGATGCCCCTATACTTTGAGTTTCTTTAGCCTCCGGTCCAGTTTCACCTGTTTCAACTTTTTCTCTAAGATTTTACTATTTTATTTCTTTTACTGGTCCACCACATAGACAAAGACAGAAAACTGTGTTTTTATGAAGCACAGATTGCCTCGGGAGCTAATGCGGCCCCGAGGAAGGAAGCCACTGTCTTGTCTCCCAAGCTCACGCTGAGACCGCCCTCACCCACTCCCTGATATCCATGTGGGGCCCAGATTGCCTTCTGGACAGACAGGCCTGCTCTTTAAAAAACAGCTTCTAGGGATGTCTGGGTGGCTCAGTCGGTTAAGCATCTGCCTTCAGCTCAGGTCATGATCCCAGGGTTCTGGGATCGAGCCCCACATTGGTCTCCTTGCTCAGCAGGGAGCCCGCTTCTCCCTCTGCCTCTGACTCCCTCTGCTTGTGCTCTCTCTGACAAATAAAGTCTTGAAAAAAAAAAAAAAAAAAACACAGGTTCTACAAACCTGAATGCACTTCAGGTTCAATTTCCCTCCCTCAGAAGCAGTAAGCTTGGCCCTAAAATATTTCAGAAGAACCAATTAAAAGAAAATGCATCCAAAGCCTTTATGGGAATCCTGAAAATGTTTAACAAGATCAAGTTTACATAATCTCTTGACAGTGAGCCTCACTGAGATCTGGGAGAAAAGCAGGCGGGATGCCAGGGCCACAGAAGTACCCACAAGTGAATCCTCACCAGCCCAAGCCAAATTTGTGCCCTGAACTTCTTGATGAGGCTCTGTAGGACCCTGGACAATATATAGGCGTTTTCAGGCACAAAGGAAGGAAGGACAATTTCAGGCAGACAGGAACACATTTGGTGTGACAGAGCCTGGTGTGTCTGCAGGGCGAGTGGCATGTGGATGACAGAATGCTGGGAACACAGGGTCACAGGGGGAACAGCGGAGCACATTAGGATCTCAGGGGGCCCGGTGCAGGGACGTGGCCCAGCCACTCTGGTCCCTTTGGTCAGAGAACCCACTTCTGGGCTATCTAAATTATGTAATAAGATCATGTTTCTCCAAATTCTGATCCAGCCTCATCAGCTGTAACTTAATACAGACTTACCAACTCAGGTCTACAAACGCATCCTTGGATGGGCAGAGATTGGTGGATGCTCAAAAATTTTTCACATCTGCCTTTTCGTTTTGATAACAAACAAACCTTAAAAATCCTCTAACTTGACGAGGTAGGAAGGCAAAATTTTGTGTTTGTGTGATAACATCTATTGAAAGACATTTTGATCAGACCATTAATCTTGAAGACTGCTTTTTTCTCGAACTTGGGAAGTGACCAAGAATATATTTTTCTTTAATGGGGGCTCTGTCCACCACTTACTTGAGAACACTGCCTTACCCATCGGTAGCTACTACTTCTTCTACTACTGGAATTCGTTCAAAGTTCTAGAATATTGCAGTTCCTAATTCTCAAAGAGGCTGATAATTTTGGGGAAACCCAACCATCTCAATTTGAAAGCAAAAATCTGTCAAATCTTCATCTGATGTTTCTAAAGTCACACGGCAAAGCTTCCACCCCGGAGAATGTGATCGGGTCAGGCTGCACGCTCGCGCCCACCTGGAACGTGGTTAGCTGATGGATCAGAGCATTTCGGATCGTCTGAATCTGAGAGGAGATGACTGACAGCACAGAGGCATCGATTCGATTAAACTCATCAAAGCAGCCCCAAGCCCCACACTGGGCGAGGCCAGAGAAAATCTTCCCAATGGCCTAGCATAAAAGAAAAAAAAAAGCACAAGGGCAATTTTTACCTTTAAAATCGCACGCGATACATTTACAGATAGGTTCCCTAAAATAAAACAGTGAACATCAGGTTGGTAGAAGCAGCAGGCCAACCGCCCCACTAATGGATCTTTCTGGCAAGACTTCCAGGACCCTCCTGGGCCAGCTCTCCTATTCACAGAAGTTTACAGATTAAAGATTTTCATGGAAAACTCCAGAGTCCTGGCTTCTCTTGAAATACTGGAAAATCTAGCAGCCGGGGGTCCATTTTCGCCAAGTGGTAGCGATTAACCGCAACTAGAGAGTGGCGCCCCCTGGGGCCACAGCAGTGCCCTCCAGCCGGCCGTGGCCCTCGCCTGGCTCCTCACCTCCCTCCCTGTCTCCCCGTGCTGCAGTCCTCATTTACATTACCTACGTGGCTCTGGTGGCATTTCAGTTTACAACGTTTGCTCTGCATGCTGCTAACAAGCAGACACGTATAAGCTCTGAGACTGAGGGTCAAAGATTTTTTTCTGCTCCATTCTTCCAGCTGTCGCCCCGTCTTTTCATGGAGGAGTGTGGGGTGCAATGCCTTCCTCCCACGTCCCGCGTTCAGCTCTCCACCGTACCTTGTAATCCATGCCTTCTCCGCAGTTGGTCACGACACAGAGCAAGCCCAGGGCTTTGGCCAGATCCTTGGTGGTCTCGGTCTTGCCAGTACCTGCTGGGCCAGCAGGGGCCCCTCCCAGATACATGGACAGGGCCTGTTGATGAGCCAAATGCAAAACCTGTGTTGTCTGATTCACACAAGGAAACAGGTGCTGCTTCCCAAAGCACTGTGACAACATATGTGTAGTATACATGTGGCAATGGACACGCTCACACTCACCTGTCCTGATAGTCACTATCTTTTACATTTCTTTTCTGTTTTTCCATTGACCTCTGCTGGCCGCCCCCACGCCGTGACAGAGGGACCAGTGACTAAGCGACATGCTGGAACGGGTGCCTCCTCCGAGGACGAGGCCCTAGCAGTCCCCAGAGCTGAGGCGAGACTCGAGCACACAGGTGCATCTGTGCCGTAAAGGATGAGCCCAAGGAAAGGTCTGGCCCTGTGTCTCCAAATTCTAGGAGTTGACCTCAGAGCCCGTGGAATGCCCTGAGAACTGTGACTCTGGGCCGCATGGTATCAGCCTGACCTCTGGAGAAGCTGGAAACTCAAGTCAGCCATGCAAGCAATCAGCCATTCCTACACGACCAGTCCCCAGCTGAAAGCCTAGACACCACGTACAAGCTTCCCCACTTGGCGACACTCGCTGCCCGTGGCCACGCGGAGCTGCTGTGAGAGCAAATGCTGTCCGCACGCCGACTCTGCCAGACGGAAGCGCAGCTCCCAGCCCCAGCCGTCTCCTGCTGTGGGGTTTGACCTGCACCCTCTGGCTATACTAAACCACAACCAGGACTGCGATGGCCTTTCTGAGTTCTGTGAGCCCTTTCAGCAAATTATTAAACCTGAGAGTGATTTTAGGGGCCGCCTGAACCGGCAACAGCCCAATCCCAAAAGGTGGCAAGAAGGTCCTGTTCCGAGTTCAAACTCGTTTACAGATTTTGAACAATGATGTCCCTTGCTGCCAGCATTGGTTTCCTGGGGCTGCCCTAGCAAATTACCACCACGTTGGGGGTGGGGGCGGGGGTGCTGAAAACAACAGAAATGTATTTGTTCACAGCACTGAGGGTCAGGAGTCTGAAATCGGGGTATTGGCAGGGCCGCACTCCCTCCAAAGCTCCTAGGGGGTTCTTTGCTCTGGTGGCTACAAGCATTCCTTGGCCAGTGGCCACCTCACTCCAATCCCTGCCTCTGTCTTAACATCACCTTTCCTGTCTCTCTGCATCCTCTCCTCTTTTCACGAGGACACCAGTCATCGGATCTAGGGCCCTAATCCAGGATGTTCCCAATCCTTCCCTAGTTAAACAAAGACCCTATTTCCAAAGAAGGTCACATCGTGAGGTTCCGAGTGGACATGAATTGGGAGGGAGGAACACTGGTCAACCCAGTATGGTATCTGCAGTCGCCCTAATCACACTTCGAGAACAACCCATAGCCACAGGCAGCTGGTAACCCCATAGTCCGGGCGGCCGATCACCTGAGTGAGAGTCAGGTAAATCCGGTCGGTGAGCGGCGTGATGACCAACCTCCCGTTCAGACCCATGAACTCATAGCCGTAGCTGAAGGTGCCCGTGCACTGACGAATGTTCAGCTCGTCAGGTTCCCGGTCCCAGTAGAACCGCAGCTGACTTTCCCATTCGAACTCCCGGGCCTCGAGAATGCTGGAAGGGGAGAGGAGGGAGAAGAGGTCGGAGAAACGGCGAGGCCAAGCCCGGTGGAGGATGCACTGTGACACGCCGGGGCCCCCAGAGGTCCCTACCTGCCTCTTATGAAAGAATCAACTATATCTCTGGCATGCACGTCGATGATGAGGACCGTGTTCAATTTCTTTCTGTCATTTTTGCTCAAGGGCATGGTGATCCGAGTGACCAACTCATCAATCTGCTGGTGCATTTTCTTGCCATAGTCCTTCATGGCCTGCTTCTCCCCTTCCTGTACTTTGTGGAAGACATCCTCCACCTCCCAGGTCCACCACACCTGGCAGGCGGCCAGCACCACCATCCCTTGGTACAGGAGCATCCAGTTGACCCTAAAGGAAAATGCACACCTGTTCGAGATCTTTTTCCAGGGACTGGCACCAGATGACAGTCCCCGTAAGAATGTAATTTCTTTGATCTGGAACTGAGGAGGCAAAGTGAGGGCTCTAGGTAAGCGAATGACCATAAGTCTTCCAGCTGGATAGGAAAACACCAGACCAAGGACACGCACACACAAGAAAGTTAGAGGTGATGATGTAGAAAGATGCTAGATCCCTTTTAAAATATGCCTGGACAGGTTTGCAGAGTGACTTAATATTATGGGCATATGATAAGAATTTCTACATTTTTAAATTCCAACAAAAAATTTAATCATCTCTGACCACCTCACCCATTTGCCTACGTTAGAGCTTCCTGGGTGTTGCTCACTACTCTTTTCTCTCCCTTGCACACCTGACCAAAGTTATACAGATGTACAGGGAGATGGGGCTGTGGTGGTTGTTCCTCCAAAAATGGCACCAGACGATACAGGGTACTCTGCACCTTGCTTGTCCCATTTAAGAATTCTAAGAGGTAAGCCTCTAGGTCAATGGATGTAGTCTAACCCAATCTTTATAAAAGCCGCATGATATTCCAGAGCTTGAGAGTCCTGCAGTGTACTCAAACATTACCTTACTGGTGTCTAGTTAAGCTGCTTCTAGTTCCTTCACCAACACAAATAATACTGCAATAAACATCCCTCTACACCATTTGGCGATGTCCGGAGACATTTTCAGTTGTCACAACTGGAGGTAGGGGTGTTACTGGCATCTAGCGGGTGACAGGGTCTGAGGATGGTGCTAACCATCCTACAAGGCACCAGAGTCCCCCACAGCAAAGCATTCTCCAGCCTCAGACGTCAGTAGTGTTGAGGTGGACAAACACTGCTCTGCATCTAACCTGATGAGTCGGAGCTGCTTCTAGACTTACAGAACAGAACCCCAAAAGCAAAACAACCAGGCCAAAGTATAGTGCATTCTTTGGGTAGTTTAATAGAAATGGTCAAATTACTTTTAAAGGTTGAAGCAATCCTTACCCCACCAACAATGCATAGCACTGCCCTTCTCACCACATGCTCTCCAGCACTAGGTATTATCACTCTTTTGATTTTTTTTTTTTTTTTTTTGCCAATCTAAAAGGCAGGGGGAAAACAGTATCTTATTCTAAGCTAATTTGCAGATCCCCAATGACTAACAACAGCTCTCCTCTTTTCATATGTTTATTGGCTGCTTGGATTTCCTCTACAGAGATACGAATTTCCAAAGTCGGTAAGTGCCTTGAAATATATTTAGGGCACATTTTTTTTCCAAATCGCACTTTAAAAATAATGGACCCAGAGCTGTAAGTTCCAATCCATGGAAAGTGACTGTAAATTACTAGTCTTTACCTTGATGACACACATGAATGGCAAAATAAATTAAGAATATTTAAAACAATGGAAAGATTAGGCTTTGCCATCTTGTTTTAAGGTTGTCTGGCGCCTCTAAAAACCTATATAGTATTTATAGTTATGATCCCTACACACTAGAAAGATATAATGAAGGTGATGAGGGGCCTAGGAAGTTAGAAATCAGGAGGGCAGAAGCAAACTTGACCAGAGAAAATAAAGTGACTCAGGGCAGAGCTAAGAGGAACATGATGGTGTTTTGCAGGATAGTGGGTGCTTTCTGGGGCTGCATACCCCTGGGCTTGTCTTCTCAGTGATACCAAAACATGTCTGTTCAAACAAACCAATACATTCATTTCAACTACACACCCTTTCGTTAGAAACAACAGCTCCCACGTGAGGCGGAGGGGCATTTGGGGAGGAGAGGGGTGGCGCAGAGACTTGGGGGTGCTTTCCCTTATCCCGTCTCCCACCAACCACACCCTGTGACACACAACAATGCCCTGGCAAAGTGGTAGTTATAATGTAGCTAAAACTAATGTTGGTGTAAAATTCATCTGATCTGGGAGCATTAAGGAGACTTCAGAATACTCAGTGATCACTATTTCTGGAGGCTGGTGATTTCTGTCTAGCTCAGCTTTGTAAGAGCATCTAGCACAGTGATTAGCTCGGAGCAGGAGCCCGATAAATATTAGCTCAATCAATGAATATAACTGATAATATGCTAGAGCCACCTCCTACCAGTTCACGAGAGTTCATTGTCAAATATTCAAGAATTTTGTAGGCTGATGTTCAAACCACTTACCATTATACCACTTAGCTTTGAAATCAGCTGTGATGGGAGTATTGACACCATGAACACTGATGAACTCTCTAAATCAAAGGGGTTTTTTTTTCCCCTTTTTCAGAAAGCCAGTGTACCAGCATACCCCTGGGCAGATCTATATATACCTGATTACCTAAGGATATAAGCCAATTCTTACAGTACCTAAAAAAAATAAAGGATCATAATCATACAAATAAAATGCTATTCTCTAATAAAGGTACTTAACTAGATGTTTTCAGTCCATAAATCAAAAAGGCAGTGTATAAAATCGAAAGGATAGCATTCTTAAAATAATAATGGAGGTTTTATGTGTGCATAAAGGCCCTGCCGAATATATTCCTGGGAATCCCGCTTGAATCTAATGGAACTCGTTATCCAAAGATGCTTTATATACTTTGTGTTCAGGTGCATATTAAAGTCAGCTCTCCTCGCAGCAAGAAGCAGGCTCAGCTCGGTGCCTAGATGCTTCTCGGGCCACAAAAGTCAAGGCATGATTGAGATCGTTAAATATTTTAGGAATGACTTCACTCCTTAACCCATACACAGATTGACCCTCCCGAACACCTGGTTTCTGTTGGGTCACCAGGTCAGTGGTTGGCTCAGAATCCCTGGGGAGGGGCTTATGAAATACACAGATGGCCCACCCCCAGAGTTTCTGATGGGGCAGATTTGGGGGCGGGCCCAGGCATTTGCGTTTCTAACAAGCTCCCTGGGGCCCTAATGCTGTTGGTCCAGATGCCACCACCCTTTGAGAAGTCCTGAACTAGGTGGGCCTTTAAAGACAGACAATGCACGGGCCAACTTAACTACCGCAAGAGAAGAAAACTTCATTCGGGATGTCGCTTGATCTACTCCAAGCCCTTAGTGTTAAATCATCCACTAGGACTATTCATATGAGAAAGTGACACGCATTCCCAGTCGCGACCCTACCTGCTTCTGTCTTCACAATATCTAAAGATAGCCTCTTTGGTGATCAGCCGGTTGGTCCTCCGCATTTCGTTCAACACGGCGGTCATCCAGTCCTCCACGCGCCCCTCCGCCCGGATGATCTTGCGGAACTCCATGACCTCTCCTTCTGCTGAGATCATGGCGGACACCAGCTTTTCTCCATTCTCCCCATCGTGAAACCTCAGCAGAGCGATGTTGTCGAACATCTGCAATACAGCGGGACATCCACCCTGTGACACGGATGCTGGGTGGTGGCACCAGGTTCTAGAGAGTATATGCGGGGAGGGAGAGGTATGTGGACAGAGGAGACACAGAACAGCCTGGTGATTCAACACCATGGGGCTGACAAGTGAGACGTGTGCTTGGATCCCCCACAGCCCAACTGGGTGACCTGGGGCAATGTGCTGCTCCTCTCTTGGCCTGGAACAGACATAATTACGACACGTCCAAGATGAGGTTGGAAGGTCAAATCAAACAACATGCGAGAAAGGCCGCCGGCACATAAAACACTTGCCTTCCATTGCCCATCATCAGCGATATTGATCAGAATGCTATTCAGAAAAATGAGTCTTTTAGGACTCAGGATATAAGACAAGGCACTCTGCCAGTCAGAGAGGAGAAGGGAAAGGCAATAGGCTTTAAAAGATAAAACCAGAGGTTTGCAAAAGGGGCTACCAGTAAATGTACTTCTAACACGCATTTTTCTGTAACAGTCAAATATTTGTTTATGAAAGCAGAACAAAATATAAAACTCCCCTTTGAGAAAGGAACACATACGACCCAAGACATGAATTCTAGTGTAAGAAGGAAATCAGCATTAACTAAAGGGAAACTGTGGAGTTCTGTACTTGATCCCACATGCTCTGTTTATTTGGAATAAAGGAATTATTCTACAACACCGATTCAAAACCACAAATGGTCCTGCCCCCAGGGGGGACACTAGGCAATGTCAGGAGACATTTTTGGTTGTCTTAACTAGAGAGCGATGCTCCTGGCTTCGAGTGGGTAGAGGCCAGGGATGCTGCTGAGTGTCCCACGGCACACAGAACGGCCCAGGCCCCTGACACACACATGTACACACACAGAGCAAAGCGTTATCCGGCCAACTACCGACACTGCCAAGTCTGGGAACCCCTGGCCTAGGCTGTTACAAAATATAGAGCTTTGACCCGCTGATCGAAGATTCATTCTGGCCGTGCTCTGGCTGTCTATCCCCAGAGACGGTACTGTCTGTTGTTTCTTGTTGGTCAATATTGTTCATGGATACGCGTATGTCCGAGTATGCAAAGCTGGAAGGACTCACAAACCAACTCGTGATTGTGGCTGCCTCCCAAAAAGGGAGGGAGAGCTGTGACAGGGAGAGGGGGCAAAGAGTGTGGCAACTTTATCTCTACAGCTTTGTTTGACAAAGAGAGGGCGAGAGAAGGGAAGGGGGGAGAGGGAGGGAGAGAGGAAGCAAATAGGATTAACTGGAAACAAGTTGGTTACCAGTCAATTCTGGGTGATGGATAAGGTTATTTAGCCAACATCATAAGGCAGGCACTAAGTATTTTACAAATACAAGCTCATTGACTCTTAATGACAACTCCACCGAAGCAGGTAACTCTCCGGGTTATCCTTATTTACAGATAAGAAACCGATGCCCAGGGGCATGTGGGTGGCTCAGCCAATTAAGCAGCTGCCTTTGGCTCAGGTCATGATCTCAGGGTCCTGGGATAGAGCCCATGCCAGGCTCTCTGCTCAGCGGGGAGTCTGCTTCTCCCTCTCTGTGCTGGCTCTCTCAAATAAATAAAATCGGGAAGGGAAGGAAAGGGGAGGGGAGGGGAGGGGAGGGGAAACCGATGCCCAGAGAGGTTAAGTAACTTGCCAAAAGTCACACAGCAAATTTGTGTGGTCAGGATTTGAACAAGGCAATCAGTCCACATGCTGAAACCCCATCCTGCATCATCACCCTTTGCTTATTATATTAGTCTTTGTGTATTACTGGGTTCCTTTTAGTTTCTCCAAAAAATAATGTTTTTGGACTTTACAAAAAGAGCAACAAATAACAATGGAATCTTTGTACAGTTTCAGACTGAGTGGATTTCATCAGATTTTTGTTTCCGATAAAGGCCAGGCAGCATTTCCTAGCCTCGGGGCTGAGCCGACCGCGCAGAGACCTAGGATGGAACAAGCCCCAGGACAGAGCGTGGGCAGCCGCTCCCGGGGTGGGGGGTGCAGGGCCGCGGGAGCCCACCTTGATCATGTGCTCCTGGACACAGAGAGGGTCGCTGTTGCCCAGGATGCTGAGCAGCTCGTCGTCAGAAATGAAGAAGAACCTCGGGAAAGCGTTTCTCTTGGAGTCTAAGTAGTCGTTTAAGCTCTTCTGGCATTTCTCGAGGCCCTCGCTGACGTGCTGCAAGTCAGCCAGGCGGTTCGGGGCCTCGCAGCATCTCTTGATCACGGGGTCCTTCAAGGCCTCACCCATGATCTGGACGAGGGCGAGAGGAGAGCCGTCGGGCCAGGGAAGCGCAAAACCAACACGCACCCAAACCACAGCCTTCTGCGGGCCGAGGCGGATGTCCCCAGCACCTCCTAGCGTACTATAGACAATTTACTTATTTCTGACGTTAATGTTTTCCAGCCTCCCACTAGAAGGTCAGCTGCTGGGGTAAGCAATTTTTAATCTCTCTGGCTCACTGATGTGTCCCTTGGGTCGACAACAGTGTCTGTACATGGAAGGCCCCCAGTCACCCTTTGCGGGATGAATGAACCCAGAAGCTCCACTCTGGACCACGTGCATGTCCCGGGACGGTCCCTCCGGCACCCTTCATGGTGGCACATGGAGGGGGCAGTTAGGGAAATATCCCCAACATCCAACAGGAAACTGGGTCAATCGTTGGCTGAAAGTGATCGTTTCCACGTTTACTTATTGAAATACATGCCAAAGACATTCAATTTTTTTAAATGATCCCATGGGCAAGAATGATCTTATTTTGCGGAGTATTTACTTATAATACTTATTTATATGTTTATACAGGAATAAACAAATTCTGGAAAGATAGATATTGACCTGTCAAAACGGTTATCTGGGGTGTGGGATTATAGGTATTTTTTTCCTTTCTTTGCTTTTTTTTTTAGTTTCTCAATTCTTCTATAATAAATATCCATTGTGTGATTTAAGTTTAAAAAAATAGGGCGCCTGAGTGGCTCAGTTGGTTAAGCGACTGCCTTCGGCTCAGGTCATGATCCCAGAGTCCCGGGATCGAGTCCCGCATCGGACTCCCTGCTCAGCGGGGAGTCTGCTTCTCCCTCTGACCCTCCTCCCTCTCATGCTCTTTCTATCTCATTCTCTCTCAAATGAATAAATAAAATCTTTAAAAAAAAAAATAGGTTATGCAAATGAATAAGGAAATACTATCAACTCTAATGGATAAGAGAGACCCAAATGTGAACCGGCCGCTCCTAACTAGAGAGCGTGTAGCAACACTGAGCAGCAAGGCACCCAGCTTCAAGGGCAGGTGGCTCTGGGTTAAGACCCTCACCCCACTAATGGCTAGGGGCGGCAAAGACGGGCACAACCCTTTCCGGGAAGGACTTTAAAATGGGTGCTTCTCCTTCACTGGCAATTTACTTTCCACCAGCCTCTCATAAGATATTCATCCTAAATGTGGAAAAGGCAGAAGCACAGGCCTGCAAATTACTGATGAACGCAAAGAATTCCTCTTGGAACAATATGTCTCGTTACAACAATCAACTAAAGTAATGTCAAGCCACTCACTGGAACGTTTTATAAAGCTATCAGAATCTTCTCTCGAGTGTCAAAATACAAAATACCTTTCTCATAATATCAAAAGAAAATTAGGAGGAAATTATGCAGAATATCATTATCGTTGTGTTTTTAAACCCATGTGCACAGAAAAGAAAGACAAAAGAAATAAACAGCATACTAAAGTGGTCACATCAAGGTGACAGAACTCCGGAAGATACATTTTTTTTTTCTACCTTTCTACATTTTCCAAGTTTTTTAAGCAAGTATTACCTTTATAATAAAACATCAAGGGGCGCCTGGGTGGCTCAGTTGGTTAAGCAACTGCCTTCGGCTCAGGTCATGATCCTGGAGTCCCTGGATCGAGTCCCGCATCGGGCTCCCTGCTCAGCGGGGAGTCTGCTTTCTCCCTCTGATCCTCCCCCTCTCATGCTCTCTGTCTCCCATTCTCTCTCTCAGATAAATAAATAAAATCTTTAAAAAAAAAAAATCAATATAAAAAAGTTTCAGTGCCATGTGCCAGCGGCTTGAAACCAAACACAAATTTTTACTGAACAGATGAAGGTCATAGGTAATGATTTAAAAAATTCAGAATTAGGGGCACCTGTCTGGCTCAGCTGGAAGAGCATGTGACGCTTGATCTCAGGGTCGTGAGTTCGAGCCCCATGTTGGGCATAAAGATTACTTAAAAAGTAATAAACTTAAAAAAAAAATCAGAAGCTACTTAACAGACAAAATACGACCTGCAGAAACATAAGTAAACGTATCTCAAATCACTGTCCTTTCATGACTAAAACAGAAGCCAATCACTTGCCCTTTTAAATATTCTGTCGATGTTGTCAAACTTCTTCGCCTCATCAGGAAGTTGTGACCTGATATCGCCACCGATAAAAATGCTTTCAAGATACATCCATTTTCTCTGAACCAACATCCAAATCTGGAAATGCACAATGTGAACATCAGCACAGATACCTTGAGGTATGGAGGGCAAACTCCCACCCTAACACAGGACAGATGAACGTCAGCTCAGATCAGAAGTCTCCCCAGGCAAACGACAGAGTACACACACTCCCAAATATACAAGAATGATGAAGAAAGCATAGCTAAATATTTTAAGATACCAAGCCCCACACAAAAGCAAAAGCAAACTCTCCACACCAGCCCAAGGCAAGGAAGAAGCTTCTAGTTGTAAGCAGGGGTGGGGGCGTGTTACCCAGAGGAACAAAAGACAGATCATGTAAAAAAAAAAAAAAAAAAAAAAAAAAAAGCCCAAACAGGGCCACCTGGGTGGCTTAGTCAGTTTAGCATCCAGCTCTTGGTTTCAGCTCAGGTTGTGATCTCAGGGTCATGAGATTGAGCCCCGTGTCAGGCTCTGTGCTCAGCGGGGAGTCTGCTTGAGATTCTCTCTCTCCCCATCTCCCTCTGCCCCTCCCCTCATCTCTAAAATAAATAAATAGGGGCGCCTGGGTGGCTCAGTCGTTAGGCGTCTGCCTTCGGCTCAGGTCATGATCCCAGGGTCCTGGGATCGAACCCCGCATCGGGCTCCCTGCTCCGCGGGGAGGCCTGCTTCTCCCTCTCCTACTCCCCCTGCTTGTGTTCCCTCTCTCGCTATGTCTCTGTCAAATAAATAAATAAAATCTTTAAAAAAATAAATTAAATAAATAAATAAATAAATAAATAAATCTTCTTAAAAATAAAATGGGATCGAGTCCCACATCGGGTTCCCTGCTCAGTGCAGAGCCTGCTTCTCCCTCTCCCTCTGCCACTCCCTCTGCTTGTGCTCTTCTATCTCTCTGTCAAATAAATAAATAAAAAAAATAAAAATAAAAATAAAATGATTAATGTTATGTAAATTTCACATCCATTTAAAAAAATGTTTAAATAATGAAGAAAAATAAAACAGTGCTATATCCTACCTAACAAAAAGTAATGGACCAAAACAAGCTTGTACTCTGTACCAGCGAAGGAAGCCCATGCTTGAGAGGAGTGAGGGCCTGGACCACCTCCCCAGCCAGTGAACCAGGGCCGGTATCATCCCAGCCAAAACTCAAGTTTGTGCCTGGAACAAGGCACTTGCCTGTGGTCTGGGGAGAGAAAAGAGGCAACACACAAAAATGGTGAGATGAGCCTGGGCCGCTCAGAGAAGTCTGGACTAGCACTTCCCACAACAAGAAGCAAGCCCCAAGCCGCCTACCCGACTTGGAGAAACTGCAGAAACACATGACAAAGTGAAGCAAGCACAGGCAGAAACATTTTATGTAAGATTGACTTTAAAAATAAATAGATCCCACCGAGAAAAACCCACTACCAGGAAAGACAGTCCCGGTACATACATACATACATATACACACAACACACAGAGGAAAACTCGGACCTGAGAAAAAAATAAATATGGAGAAATGTGAAAAGGGCTTTAAATATGTTTAAATTCTTCCATGTGCTAAAGGAGATGAACATATCCTGACAAGAACAGGACAGTATATAACAAGAATAGGGTCGTATGAAAGAGACCCAATTAAGAATCATGGAAGTTAAAAACGCATTCACTGAAATAAAAACTCAGACTGACTCTTCTAATCATGCACACACAAACCCTACAATAAATCAAGCCAGAAAAGCATCAGGGTCTGAGCACAAAATATTCTCGTATAAAAGTGCTCTCTGGCTTTTCTCTCACCTCAATGACTTCCCCTATCAGAGAAAGCGTTTTCTCCCATTTGTGAACAGTCTGCAGAAAAGGCCCCACAAATCTGCTTCCCGAGATGCTTTGCAGGTTGACAGTGTTGTCATCAAGGCACTGGATGATTTCGTCGACAGACCCCAAGATGTAGCCTCGCTCCTGTGTGCCTTTGAAATATTTGATCACGGTAAACTTCATACTTTCCCACGTATCCAGGATTTCCTTCACCGCCTGCTCAGGAAGATAAAAAGAGTGGTTCGGGCACAGACATCGAAAAAAACAGAACTCCAACTCAATAGCAACCTTCTGAGCTTGCCTTCGGTCAGCTACTCGACCCAGAGCCTTGGTCAGTTTTCCAAGTAAGCGGAGATTCCGTCATGGCGACCCCAACATCCCTGACCAAGCACTGGCTATGTGCCCGGTAAGCACAGTCCCTACAGGACCGCCTTCTGTCCCCAAAGCACCCTAGGAAAGTAAGGATTACTACCCGCATCCTATAGAGATGCCAGCTGGGTGCTCAGAGAAGTGAAGCAGCTTGGCCAGGTCACTCGGCACCAGAACCAGGCTCTAAATTTCCTGGTCTGCCTCCCTGCACACATGATCCTGCCCCTGGGTTTGCCATTAAGCGAGAAAATCAGATTACAAATTTATATACCTATTGATGATTGCATTTTCAAAAACCAGTTGTATCAATATTTGTGTGTATTGTGTGTATGCGATGCATACATGTGTGTACTGCATACATCCGTGTATGTGGTATGTGCATTTATGCACATGTATGTGTGTGCATGTATGTGTATGGGCTTATGCATGGATGTGCCTTTATACCTGTTTGTGTGGGACTATACGTGTGTATGTCTGTGTGTGTGTGTATGTGCAGGCCCGTGTCTACACACTTCTAAGTATTAAAGGACATACACTGAAATATTACTAATTATCTTCAGGTGGTAGAGTTACAAGTGATTTATTCTCAGTTTTCTACCATATACATCCATTTAATAAATACACTTAATAAATGCACTGGAAATGAAACGATAATCTAGAACAATAAAAAATTTAACCAAGGCAGAAATCCTAGAATTTCTAGAGCAAACAATTCTTTATTACTCAAATACAACAAGTGCTATAACAAAAGTTTCCAGTTAAGCAACTGCCTTTGGCTCAGGTCATGATCCCAGGGTCCTGGGATGGAGCCCCAAGTCTAGCTCCCTTCTCAGCGGGGTATCTGCTTCTCCCTCTCCCTTTGCCCCTCCCTCACAACTTGTACTCGAGCATGCGCACTCTAATAAATAAAATCTTTTGAAATAATCATAATTCTCTGAAACTAATATAACACCGCATGCTAACTACACTGAAATTAAAATAAAGTAAAAATAATTCTCTTTCTTTTCTCAACTGTTTGGTAACTAAAAGCAGTCTTACTTTCTCGATGGCTATCTCCTTGACAGCGGCCATTACGATCTCATCGAGAACATCCGTGTGTTTGTGAAGTTCCATAGCAAACATGTTTTCCAAGGTGAACGTCTCTGTCATTTCAAAAAATACGCCTGTTTTTTCCATGAGCTCTTTCCAGTGCCTGAAAGTGCATCCACATTAAAACCTTTAGGCTTCCTGGATTTAGTGATGAATTTAATTATTCCTGCTTACATCACAGGACAAATCCCATTATAAATGAGGACATCCCTGGGATCACGTTTCCAAAGTTTTCCAAAAATCCCACTGGCTTCCAGAATCAAACCCAGGAAACCACCTCTAGCAAGATACGCTCTTAGATGGCTAGTCTTCACAGCCATCTAAGAAAATATACGGCTTTGAACTTTTTGGAACCTACTTCTGTCATGTAGTCTGTGGACCAGGGATCTCGACCGCTGTCGGCTCACTCAGCCTGGCTGAGACCCTGGTGTAAGTCGTGAGCTGCCGTGTATTTGGTAAATATTTATCATGCTCTTTCCTCTGCTCCAGGCAGTAGGCTAGCTGCGGCAGGGGCAAGCGACCAAGGGCCAGGCTCCTGACCGCAGGGACTCCACCACCTACGCAGGGGTACGGCCAGGACACGATACAACAGATCTATATATTAAATAATCACATACTGCTTTGAGTGCCATGAGAAAACCACAGAGTACAGAGACAGTAATAAGGGGTCTGCTGTAGGGGTGCCTGGCGGTGGGGGGGCGGTGCTCAGTCGGTGAAGCATCTGCCTTCAGCTCAGGTCATGATCCCAGGATCCTGGGATCGAGCCCCGCATTGGGCTCCCTGCTCCTCAGAAAGCCTGCTTCTCCCTCTCCCACTCTCCCTGCTTGTGTTCCCTCTCTTGCGGTGCCTGTCTCTGTCAAATAAATAAATAAAATCTTTTTAAAAAATGAGAGGGATGGATCTCTGCATATACATGTACATATGTAAGTAGGTGAACAGGCTTGAATTGGCACAGACTGTCTGGACAGGTGGAGGGAAAACTGATAAAGTGATTGACTCTGGGATTCTCCCAAGACTTGTAGTCAAGGATAAGAGGGAGGATGACCTTCCACTATCATGTGGTGGTGCTTAAATTTTATGCCTTTTGTGCACAGATAGCTTTTTCAAAAATGAGAAAGATAGAAGGTAAATACTAAAGTGGTGTCATCTCTATTCCCATCAACATTTATAATGCCCCTGAAGCCAAACACCCTGCAAAGAAAGCATTTTTAAAATGAGTTTGCTTCTGGGGTGCCTGGGTGGCTCAGTCTGTTAAGCATCTGGCGTTTGGCTCAGGTCATAATCTCAGGGTCCTGGGACTGAGCCCCGCATTGGGCTCCCCGCTCACCAGGGAGCCTGCTTCTCCCTCTCCCACTCCTCCTTCTTGTGCTTGCTCGCTCGCTCGCTCTGTGTCAAATAAATAAATTAAATTTTAAAAAAGGGGGGTCTGCTGTAGACGGGAGGGTGAGGACAGGCCTCTGTGCACACAGACACATCCAGCCGCTCTGCTCTTGACCCAATCCGGCCTTCTTTTAAGGTTCACATTTGGCCTGTGGGTTGGCCCTTTTTTATGGTTCCATTTATATGGAATGAAGATAATAAAGAGGCTAAGTGCTAGACCAGCAGAATGCCACGTATCCAGCATATAAGCAGTAAGCACTGGATCACTGACTTTATTGTAAAAATCCAGCCAAAAAAGGGGCACCTGGGTGACTCGGTGGTTGAGCATCTGATTCTTGATTTCGGCTCAGGTCATGATCTCGGGGTTGTGGGATTGAGCCCTTGTCGGGCTCTGAGCTCAGCACGGAGTCTGCTTGAGATTCTCTCTCCCTCTGCTCCTCCCCCCACTCACACACTCTAAAATGAATAAATAAGATCCTTTTAAAAAAAATCCACCAGGGGTGCCTGGGTGGCTCAGTTGTTAAGTGTCTGCCTTTGGCTCAGGTCATGGTCCCAGGGTCCTGGGATCGAGCCCTGCGTCGGGCTCCCTGCTCCACAGGAAGCCTGCTTCTCCTTCTCCCACTCCCCCTGCTTGTGTTCCCTCTTTTGCTGTGTCTCTCTCTGTCAAATAAATAAATAAAATCCACCAAAAAAAAAAAAAAATCCACCAAAAAAAAAAAAAACCAACCCCACACAAACCAGAAATGGTCAGGAAGGAGAATCTACTATTCATCCTCCTCTATTCCCAGGCCTCGGCCAGGAGCTGGTATGAAGTAAGGGTGTCACAGCATGAATAACACCAGGTCACCAGAGAGAAAGGGATTTCCTTTTCAGTTTCCCTCCACTCCTCTGATTACATCAAGGGGAGAAAGTCTCGGCTAGGTGCTGCTGGGCCTTTAACACCTCCTCACGGTTATTCACCCTTCGTCCAGGGTAGGCCTCCCACTAAGCGACAGGCAACAGTTTTGAGCTAAACTTTTTGAAATGTTTTTATTTTTATAATTTTTATAAAAATAAAATACAAATTTATATAAAAAAATTTTTATAAGTTTTCTATTTATGGCAAAAGCTTTTGGTTTCCCATTTACAGTGGTGGTGTGGGTTTCTTCTCCGAACATGTTCAAGTAAAAAAAAAAAAATAAGCTGATAGGAAAAAAATCAAGCCATGACAATATAAATGATTTTGGCTGGGATATGACAAAAATGGTGAGAAGTTACCTAAGCTTGGGAAGCACTGGGTTATGGCATCAAAAAACAGGGAACTTCAGCTAGAAAATGCTTTCTTGCTGAGCAGAATGACGTCATCCTCTGATGGCATTCCATGACTCTCTGCCCACCCACTGGGAGATACGATGGAGGGAGAGAGGAGCATGGCAGGGAGAGCGTGACTCCCAAAGCTCCTACTATTTCCTGTCCCTGTGTGGACACGTCCTGCTGATCCCAGACGAATGAGGAGTGAATCTCCTCCATCTCACCCCCAGGACTGCTGTTCCATTGAAAAACTAGGGACACCTGCTCTGTCCAGTATGGTCTCCACAAGTCACCTGTCGCTGCGTGCCAAGTCCAAATTAAAGATGTCGTACTCATAAACTACAGGCCGATTGCAACTCATTTTTTTAAGAAGAGCATAAAATATCTTGTGAGAAATGTTTTATAGTGACTGCATGTTGAAACGATAATGTTTTGTGTAGACTGGGTTAGTTAAAATATATTACTAAAATTACTTTTACCTGTTTTCTTTTTCAAAGCAGCTAGTAGAAATACTTTAAATACCGTATATCTGCTGGATGGCGCTGATCTAGATCCCCTAATTTTTTTTTTTAACTGTTTGAATGAAGCAACCACCAATGCCCATTTACATCTGGCAGGGTTTAAAAAAAAAAAAAAATAGAATCCTTGTGGTTGGTAATTGTCTAGAAACTTCACAAGGAAACAATTTCATAGAAATATGACCTGCATCTTTCAAGTTCGGCAGAGCTGTTGCAACCTTGGGCTTTGTCATCAGATCTAAGCAAGGACTCCCTTTAGACTAAAACTCCTCCCCCTTTCACAACGGCTAACAGGACAAAACCAACCTGTCTCTCAGTGCTTCATGCTTCAAGTCAAGAAGTAAAGGAATTGAGTCTTTGAACGCCTTCATTTTTGCTTCTAAATGGAAGGCCACTGATAAGTTTCGGACCTGCCGGGGTAGCTTTCTGAGGGACTTGAGAAAACCTTCGATTCCTTCCTGGAGGAACTGAACATTCAGGTTGATCCAGAGGGTCTGAGACCATTCTTCTTTTGCAACCTGGAAATGGGTGAGAAATAGGCTCATCAACAAGGCCCCTTTGACAGGCGGGAGCCAGTACTCAACCCTTGGTCACGCTCACTTCTTTGCCAGCAGGATCGCCCATCTATCCACAAAAACCTCAGATTCACAAAAGGAAGCATTGGTTACTGGCTTCAAAACACAAACAAAGGAATTCCAACTCTTTCAAGGCCTGGCCAAAATAATGCTGCTAAGATTACAAAATACTTACAATTTAGATAATCCTGCCCGATTATCATAATCAGCATTTTGTGCTGAATTTCCTGAGATTTAAAAAGTACTGTCTTGCATAAAATTTACCATCTTGGATAATCTGCATTTGCAACCTGTGACATCGAGGTTCCGATGGGGTTGCTTCGAGTCACGAAACGTATTTAACAGAAAATTGTGTTAATTGATGAAATATACATATGGTAATTTTTTTGACTTAGATGTAAATGACATTAAGACATTTACAATTTTTCATTTTTTTTCTTTGTCTTCTAAAAAGATATTAAAAGCTCAAATACCTTTTTGATTATTTTGAGATGACATTCACGAATCATGAACTTTTTGCAAAAATTTAATGAGAGATGAATCAGAAAGAAACTAAAGTACTTCTTAGGAGTTCTTACACCTAAACGTACAGCCTGTCCATCATTAAAGGGTCTTTCTTCCCTCCACCCTCCGTTCCCCTCCCCTCTCTCACTGACACGTTTGAAAAACCTCAACTGCAGTTAAATCCACTCCTTGGTATTTGTTCAAGTGTCAACGCCTACACAGCGCATATGCTCTGCCTTCCCCGTATGACCTACTTATCACCATGTTTCCTCCTTACTGGATCATTCCCATCACTATACAATTCCCATTGTTATTTCTCCCATCTTAAAAAAATTATCCTGACCCCACATCCCTTCCACCTAACCCTTCCTCATTTCTCTGCTTCCCTTTGCAAACACATTGGGAAAGCTGTCTAGATTTGGCGTTTCTGATTCCTCTCTTCCCATTCTCTCTTTTTTCATCTTTATTGGGGATTAACTGGCATACACAACTGGACATATTTAGACGCCCAATTTGCTAAGTTCAGGCATGTGTGCACACCCATGAGACCATCACCACAGTCGAGATCGTGAACTTGTTCACAGCTCTCAAAAGTCTCCTCCTGCCTCTCTGTAACCCCCCTCCCACCCCCAGACACATGGCCCTGCTTTCTGCCATGATAAATTCATTGGCATGTTCTAGAATTTTATGCAGATGGAATCATACAGGATGTACTCTTTGGTATCCCAACAAGATGATTTTGAGACCCATCCATCTTGTTGCCCCAGTACATCAATAGTTCGATCCTTTCTACCACCTTCTCACATTCCATGGGATGGACGTGGCACGGCACTTACCCATTCACTTGGTGGATATCTGGGTTTCTAGTCTTGGGCTACTACAAGTAAACCTGCTGTGAACATTGATGTAAACGTCTTTGCAGGGACTTATGCTTTCTTTTCTTTGGGGCAAATATCTCGGACTCACTCTAATCAGGCTTCCACAGCTACGACTCCATCGAAAGGTTTCCAAGATCACAGTGGCCTCTGTGATGTGAAATTCAGCGTTCATTCCACACCACCTCTTACCTGATCTGATGCAGTGTTTGGTGCAGTTGGACAGCCTGGAAAGGCTATTTTCACTTGGCTTCCAAGACATTCTACTCACCTGTTTGTCCTCCTACCACCGAGGCCCCTCCTCGTTCTCCTTTCCTTTTGGGGCATCTTCTTGTGGTATTTGATATTGGAGTGCCCCAAGTTCAATTCTTGTTCTTCTCCTCCACGTACCCCACTCCTCACTGTACTGGGCTGAAGAGTGTCCACCCCCAACCCCCCACCGCCGCTAGAACTCACATCCCCCTGGAACCTCAGAATGTGGAGATCAGGATTTGCAGATGGAGATCAGGATTTGCAGATGGAATTCATTAAGAGGAGGTCATGCTGAAGTAGGACGGGCCCTAAATCCAATGACTGCACCAGGAAAAAACCTGCCCCTGGTTCAGAGCCTTGCTCAAATGCCACCTCCCTGAGCCACCACCTTCCTCCCCTGGGCCCCGTGGTGCTCTTGATAAGGGAATTCTGTGTCTTAAGATGGCCAGCAAAGGAGTCCCAGCCCCTGCCCCGAGGCTCTTCCAGGTCCTTTGTTCTGCTCTGCTTCCCGAGCTCCAATCCAGGCTCTTCTCCCTGCCCGCTTCGTTCAGAAGCCTGAAGTGCCAAGTATGCGGATGTAGATGTAGATAAATTGCCCCTTTGTTTGTGCTCGGGGCTCAGACCTTTGGAGACCACTCTCCTCTGAGCCTGCCGGAGTTAAACAAACCTCCAATCCTACAAGATCTCCGGGTGCCGCTTGGTTCTTCCATCGGGCCATCCAGTCCAGGTTCTGTAACACTCTGTCTACTGTATTCCTATTACACATCAGAGCAATGGTGATTTGTTTGCGGGTCAGGGTGACGGTTAATTTTATGTGTGAACTTGACCGAGCCACAGGTGCGTGGATATTTGGTTAAACATCATTCCGGACAATGTTCCCCAGGGTGTTTCTGGGTAAGATTAACATTGGAATCAGTAGCCTAAGTAAAGCAGATTTCCCTCCCCACTGAGGGTGGCCTCATCCAATCCACTGAAGGACTGGAGAGAAAAAGACTGAGTAAGAACTCTCTCTCTCTCTCTCTCTCTCTGCCTGTCTTCAGGCTGGGACATCTGTCTTCTCCTGCCTTTTAGTTCAGACCTGAGCCGGAACTACACCATCAGCTCTCCTGGGTCTCCAGCTTGCCAACCCCACATCCTGGGGTTTCCAGTCTCCAACAACTCTATTTGGTGGGATGCCTGGCTGGCTCAGTGAGTAGAGCATGTGACTCTTGATCTTGCGGTCATGACTTTGAGCCCCATATTGGGCACAGAGTTTACTTTAGATAGATTAGGTAGATAGATAGAGGATAGATAGTGAGATAGAAAGAAAGAAAAGGAAGAAAGGTCCATCTATTTGGTGCCTGATGGTTCTGTGTCTTGGGAGAACAAATTAAAACAGTCAAACTCTCGTGGGGCTCAAGAGGGCAGAAATGGAATGGGCAGATGCAACTCCTTTCCAGACCCTATTCTCCAACTAGCACAGCACTGGGCTGTACAGAGCAGAGGGAATAGATGGAGGGATGAATAAATGAATGGCATGAATTTGCATGGGGAGCATATATGCAAGAGGGTATCCAAATGTCATGATAGTTGCTACTTTTTTTAAAAAAAAGATTTTATTGATTTATTTGAGAGAGTGAGGGAGAGCGTGCATGAGATTGGGGCAGAGGGAGAGGGAGAAGCAGACTCCCTGCTGAACAGGGAGCCCAACCCGGGGCTGGATCCCAGGATCACAACCTGAGCCGAAGGCAGACGTTTAACCAACTGAGCCACCCAGGTGCCCCAATAACTGCTTTTAATTTCCACTTCAAACTAAATGGTTCACCCCACTCCTTAACCAAGCCCCAAGCACCAAAGAGTGTGTTCTTTTTTATTATTGTGGCAAAATACACCTGACATTTACCATTTTAAGCACTTTCACACACGTATGATTCAGTGATATCAAGTATATTCACCATGTTATGCAATCATCACCACCATCTAGTTCCACACCTTTCTCCCCAAATGGAAACCCTAAAGCCATTGAATATCGCTCCCCATCACTTCTTCCCAAGAGCCAAAGTGAGAGCTTCTACAAAATTGGCCCCAGGCTCTTTATCATGGTGGCCTCACGATCCACTGAGCCTAGTCGGTTCTCACACTGCCTTCAATGAGGGGTACACTAACCTTTAGTCCTTCGTAGAGCTCATAAATGGTCCTCAGCCCATTCATTTCCTTCTGCACTTTGAGCAGCTCTGGATACATTGTAATTGGAAGATCAAAAAGTTTCTCAGCATTAGCCAACTCCTGACGGTTCTTTTCATGTTTCATGAGCTCTTTTTCAAAAGTGGCTAAAAGTTCTACTCCTGGTGATTAAGTAAAGACATAGATCAATGAGTGCATAAAAATACAAGGTACACAAAATTAAGAAATCACAGGCAATGTACATAAACTATCATTCCATCCATAGAAGCCATCTGGGAAGACATGTCTGGAATTACCACAATTTTATTTCTCTGTCATTCTAACAGAAATCAGAGGGCCAGGTACATACGCAAAATTCTCCAGTTAGAAAATTCTGTCTCCTGGGCGCCTGGGTGGCTCAGTGGGTTAAGCAACTGCCTTCGGCTCAGGTCATGATCCCAGAGTCCCGGG